>NC_056714.1:19199496-19209496 GCF_018831695.1 Puntigrus tetrazona | reverse complement strand
GAATTAAGAGCGGTTTAAAAAATACTTATAAAAGATACTGACTGAAGTTATTTATTTAAGTTTATTATTTGCTACTTTGTCGTTATGCGTTTATTCTGAAAATGATGTGTTGCTCTCTTGCGAACGGAATTGCAAGAAAAATTAAATAAATAAAAGCAGGCTGTTTTTAAGCATGTTTTTACAAACACCGCTCTGCCATTGGTTGATCAAAACATAGTCCCGCCTCCACAATCACCTGATCCAATTTAGTGTGGTTGGAAGCTCTAGATTTTAACATTTACGTATAAACAAAACATAATTCGCAAATGCCTTTCCAGTAGCTTCTTTTTAACTATGGTAATTGCTAATAAATTTAGGCAATTATTAGTATAAAGTAAACATCGCAACAAAATGTCGACGCATATTAGATACTGAAACATCCAGCTGTTGTCTGTAGGTTAAATGAATTGTTTCTTGTGGTCAGTCTCTTCAGGTGGAGAGGAGGTGTGCTGTATCTGTGATGCTCCGCCCCTTAAAGAACCTCTCGTAAACTGCCTCAAATGTCGCCACGGTAATATAACGAATATAAATGAAATGGGTTGCGTATCAGGTAAAGCGTTACTCATGCTGCGTTTGTTTGTTCCCCAGGTTATCATCCAGAGTGCCACACGCCGCCCATCGAACCTGAAGTTGACCCCAACAGCTGGATATGTCGCCAATGTGTCTTCGCAGTCGCAACAAAGGTTGTACCTCGCCTCGATCCGCAAACGAATATTTAGAAACGTGGACAGCGTTGTCATTCAAGGTCTATTTCAAATCGCACACAAGCTTTAATCTTGCTCGGAGATGTAAAGGGTATCCATGGCTTACTGCACTTGACTGCGTATTTATTACATTGCAGCACTCTGCAGGTGATGGCGGTGGTAGAGCTGCGTTAAATGGGCCTGCGCTTTAATCCGTCTGTCAGCGCGCTCGTTTCACAGGCCTTACATGCTGATTTGAAGATAAAATCATATTCGCCGACCCCCACCCCAAGCAGGAAATATTAATGACTTCCTTCGGCGTGTCTTCTCCAAATTCAATCTTCAGATGAAATCGCTGTTAAATGTGCTTACATGACAGGAGAGGTGGGATGCATCGGAATGACGAGATGTTTTTTTTTGTCCTAGAGAGGGGGAGCGTTGAAAAGAGGACGCTTCGCGCGGCTTATGCAGATCATGAAAGTGCGGCTGCCCTATCAGCTGTCATCTTTAGACTGGGACCCGCAGCACTTGACCAACCAGCAGCAGTGTTACTGCTATTGCGCCGGACCTGGAGAGTGAGTCCAACTTATATTAATCTCGCACGTGTGTGGCCGTGTTTAGAATGGAGTATTAGTGCACCTCGGCATTTTAGTTGGTTTGTTCATTAAAAGAACTGATTTGGAGACATGCGGCACTGCAGTGAATGGGTGCCGTCAAAATGAGAGTCCGATAAACTGGTTAAAAATGTCACAGCGATCCACAAGTTAGTCCAGTCCAGCATTTATTGTGAAGTGAAAAGCTGTGCATTTACAAGAAAAAAATGGCTTTTAAAAATGAATTTAGAAATATGAGCTTTATATCCATAATAGTGAAAAAGTCTGAATCAGGAGAGAAATATGCACATATGTACAGTATAAAACAGCTCTAAACTAATTTTCGGTTCGGCTTTATGTAAAAGGACAGCGGGGAACAGCTTTTGTTTTTTGGTTTTTTTGCTGGAGGAAGCGTTATTATAGATTATGGACTCACATTTTAGCCGGAAGCAGGTTTGAAGTTAAAGCACTTTAGTTATGGATTTCTTTTTTTACAAACACACAGCTTTTCACTTCACAATAAATTACTTGATAGACTGGTGTGTGGATTATTGTGATGTTTTATCAGCTGTTCGGGCTTTCGTTCCGACGGCACCCATTCACTTGCAATACTAAATTTCTCCAAATCAGTTCTGATGAAGAAACAAACTCATTTACATCTCGGTAAGCCTTTCTGAATAGACTTTAATATTTTTGAATTAGTATTTTTATATAATCTGTTTTTATTTAATCAAAATTTTTAATCATTTTGTCTATTGTTGTCACTTTTAATGTGTCTATATAGTTTTTAAAATGTATTTTTCGGTGCTAATAGTTTCATTCCTACAGTACACCCATAAAAATCTCTGATGCACCAGCTGTTTAAAAAACATTAGGCAAAATTATTTCCAAAAAAGCCGAGAAAAAGCTGTAGCGTGATTTGTTGAAGATGCTAATTGATTTGATATTTCGGAATCCAATGCAATGACATTCAGACATTTGAAGTGTGTTTTAAGCGACTGAATATTTTCTGCCTGCACTGTACTGTGCATTCAGGAAATGTATTAAGTAGATTCTTTAAAATGGAATTGCACAACAAGCAAGCGCAGCTATTATGCTTTCATTTGAGTTGAGAGCGATGTTTTTTCAGGAGCGAGCGTGTCTAAATTGAAGCGTGTTGTTTTTGTCAGGTGGAATCTGAAGATGTTGCAGTGTGGGAGTTGTGGGCAGTGGTTTCATGAAGCTTGCACTCAGTGCCTGACCAAACCTCTTCTCTATGGAGACCGGTGAGGCTGATGCCGTTGTTAAGCGCATGCTGTTGCTAAGCTAATTCTGTCTAAACCTTTTCATCTGTGTCTCCTCTTCACCTTTCAGCTTTTATCAGTTCCAGTGCTCAGTGTGCACAAATGGTCCAGAGACCATCCAGAGGCTTCCAATGACCTGGTAAGAGCGCTGCTTCTGTTCTGTTCGCCGGACCGCAGAACTGATCTGAAGAGCTGAATGTAGTTCCTGATGATCCTCATTCTGTTGGATTGCAGGGTAGATTTGGCCCATTTGGTGCTGTATCACCTCTCCCTGTGCTGCAAGAGGAAGTATTTTGATTTCGATCATGAAATCATGTCTTTTGCAAATGAAAATTGGGAATCTTTGCTTCTTGGCACGGTAGGAGAATACAGTCAATAATACACAGACACAGCTCAATTTAAAGTCAACACGAAACACCAAATGCAACCCATTTTACTCTTGTTATCTGGCATATTTATGAATGAAACAGGATATCTACCAGAAATTGGTTATGTGTCTGTATATATATATATATATATATATATATATATATATATATATATATATATATATATATATATATACTTTAAAAAATATACAACTACTCTTGTAATTAATAATGTGTGTGTGTGTGTATATATATATATATATATATATATATATATATATATATATATATATATATATATATATATATATATATATAATAATACAAACACTTATATAATTATTTTTATTTGTTTAAATTTATTCTTCATAATAAATACATTTTTTAATTCAGATTTTCTCTCTCTCTCTGTATATATACACACACACACACACATATATATATATATATATATATATACATATATATATATATATATATATATATATATATATATATATATATATATATATACATATATATAAAAATGAATTAATACAAACACTTATATAATTATATTTTATTTATTTAAATTTATTCTTCATAGTAAATACATTTTTGCAATGACACACCTTTACTCTCCATAGGTGATTAATCATAATCATTGTAAATCACGATTCATGGCTTTGACGTGAAAGATATTGACTAAAATGAAGCACTTCAGTTTAATTCATCGCGTCTTTTAGAAACACTTCCACACAAGCAGGAAACCTGCGCTGGCGGAGCTGTTTCTTGAGGTTTTAAGGAAGTAAACAGGGTCAATTTTGATTTCATGTTGACTTGAATGTATTCCTGAGTGTAGTTTTGAATACTCTCTCTTGCAGTTTGTGGTCAATATGAGCTCTTACCTTTCAAATGCATTTGTTACACACTGCCTTTCATTCGACTCTATATTTTGGTCTCTCAGCTGTCAGACACACCGAGGCAAGACCGTTGCCAAAACCTGCTCAATGCTTTAAATTCCCACAAAGACAGGTGAGACACGGATTACGCTCCGAAAACTGCGTTCTGCTTGATTTCCGTGTGGCAGCCCATAGGGATATATTACATATTTGCAATAATATCTGCAAAACCATTACTGTAATTGCTTTACATTCTAAGTGACTGTGCGTGTGTGATTTCACTCTCTGCAAATAGTATTTTGATAGCCGAAGGTGGGTCTGTCTTTCAAAATAAATAATTTAAAGTCCATTTCCATTTTCTTTCTGTCAGGGATTGTGGTTGATGCCGCTCATACGCTAGCACTTAAATAACTGAATCAGATGTTTTAGTTGGCAAGTGTGAGACAAATAAAAATCTGTCAGCGAGCCCTGAAGAACTGCAGCTGAATACCAATCCAATCTGATTTTGCTCTGTCGTAAAGGTTTGTCTCGGGGAAGGAAATAAAGAAGAAGAAATGTCTCTTCGGTCTTCAAGTTCGGGCTCCTCCCCCTCTGTCATCGGACCAATCACCTTTCATCGCCGAACAGCCAATCAACATCACCCACAGGAGAAGGTCAGAGACCGGAGCCGACGCTTTTCTGAGTGAAACAATTTTGAGGACATTTTAATAGATACACCTACAGGACCAAAACTAACAAATAAATGGAGAAAAGGGATTTATGACATAAGCCAAAAACTAAAGGTTTAAGATTTTAGACAAAAGATTAAGACTTTTATTTTTAACAAATATTAATAAAAAAAACTAAATATAATACAGTATTTTTTTATGCTTTTCTGCTTTTAGGGAGAATTAACTTTAAAGAAATAAATATTATTCTCATTCATTTTATTTACTGACCTTCATGGAATTCCAAAAATGAAAAACAGTTTGTTGTGACCATATTTACTAAAAAAATACAGAACCAATATGATTTATTTATATAAAATAACATTTAACATTAACATTTTTTAATTTAATATTTAAAGGAAGATTAAATTATATATATATATATATATATAATTGTATTTGTCAGTGTGTTAATTAGAGTGGTATGTTCAGCATTAATATACATTAGAAATATATAGCAATATAAATACATATACAAAACATTATACTTAAATGTATATAATGGCTTTTTGACACTTTGTTTCCCAAATATATCATTTTATTTTCACATTTGCTTCTTTGACATTGTTTTACTTACATTTATTAGAATCGAAATGGGTTTTTTTCCAAACGTTGAAGTCAATTGCTATCTTCTCTGCAGTCCCACGTCACTGCCCTGCCAGCGGAGAGCGGTGGGTCCGGAGGCCCGTAAATCAAAGCGCCGGGTCACTGAGACACAGGTCAGTGCGTCTGCCTTCAACAGCGGCAATCAAAAGACGGCTGGCAGAGGCCAGGCCCCCTCTGCATCAGTAACGAGACACCCAGCTTCACCCTTTGAGTTTGTTTTTCTCCTCATATTCATTTGACTTATTTTTGCAACATGCTACTCTAAAACAACAAGGTCTGTCTACCCTTGCAAGTCAACGAATGAATATCCCCAAATAGTGAAGGGTTTACAATTCAAAAAATTCCAAGTGGGATGTTAAAGTCCGGCATCAATATAGCTTCTGACGTAAGGTTCACGACACCAAAAGTACGTCAGCCTTGAATGAATTCACCTTAAGAAGAGTTATATTTGTGACCAGCCGGTGGGGTATATAAAAATACATCGTATGGATCAAAACGACTATCATTTTTCTTTTATGCCAGAAGTCATTAGGATATTGAATAAATATCATATTCCATAATTAAGATATTTTGGAAATTTCCTACCATAAATATATTGAAACTTAATTTTTGATTAGTAATATGCATTGCTAAGAACTTAATTTGGACAACTTTAAAGACATTTTTTTTTTTTTCAGCCTCAGATTCCAGATATTTAAACGGTTGCATCTCAGCCAAATATTGTCCTATCCAACAAACATCAACGGAAAGCTTATTTATTCAGCTTTCTGATGATGTATAAACCTCAGTTGCTTTTTCATGTTTTGAGTCACTTTATTTATTTATTTATTTTGATTTATTGAGTCCAACGTGTATGTTTTTCTCATGCATCTAAAATAAAATAGTTTTACGTTTAATACCATAAGTTATTATTATTTTTGTTTAGCAATGCACAGGTAGTCCAGCTTTGTTTCCCTCATCCATCTCAATTATAACATTTTTAATTTGTGTAACAATTGCAATTAGAATTATTCTTTTATTTTATTACATTCTTTTGTCCTGCTTTTGTTCTGTTTTATTATTTCGCACAGATGCTCCAGCTTTGTCATCCTCGTCCACCTCAAGTACAACATTTTCCCTTTGCGTTATTGTTTTGCAATAGCTTTTTTCAGTTTAATTTTATTTTATTGACCGCAGCTTCCTTTAGTGTGGTAAGCATTTTTTTTTTTTTTTTTTTTTTATATGATGCAAGCAAAAATGCATTTTTGGCACAACAAACAGCTATTTTTAGCCGTGCATCACGTAGTTCTCGTCTCGTGCAAACGCTTGTCGTTATGACCAGCAGGAGATAGCTGTCAAAACGAACGAACCCAACCTTACGCAATTAACGCGATCGTTCGTTCCCATAATTCCCGAGTGGTCGGGATCTGCCCTCTCTAGTTTTGAGCTGCCGTGTCAAACAGCATATTGTCAGTTGACTCTGCTAGTAATGATACGTGCCTCAGAATAATGGCGTCGTTTGGATTCAGCGCGTGTAGCCGAGTGATTCCTTACACCGCTGTCACACGCGACGCCGCTGCTTCTCTCCCGCCGCGCGCTGCATTACACAGCGAACACAGCCGCAAATCCAAGACTATGGGCAGAAATCACCTAAAACCATTTGAAAGTCTAATTTTCCTTTGTGCTTTCCAACGTTTAGGAACAAAACCGTTCTGTTGGGGAGGTCTCCATTTTTTTTTTTTTATAATTATCAAGAGGCCACAGGCATTCAGGCGACGCGAATTAATGCATTAATGCAATTATGGCATTTACAGACTTGGTTTTGTTTGCGAGCGAGAACGAAGCTTGCGTTCTGACTGGGTTTTTTTTGGTTTTGTTGTTGACTGCAGCTATGCTACTGTTAAAAAAAATGAAAATAATACCCCTCGTATGATTTTACTTCATCCATAGAATGCATGCCCTTTATGAACCGATGTTCTAAATCGCCGCTCGTGTCTTTTTAGAGTTGTCCAACGGGAGTCGCGACAAACGCCATTGACCTGGTGCCATGCTGCCACGGTTATGTGGATGGAACAAGCCTGTATAACCCTAGAAAACCAGAGGAAGAGATGAGTTTGGGGTCAGTAGCGCGTCGACGTCGACTTTGAACTGCAATGAAATTCCCAGCGTGATCCTCATTCGTCACCTGATTTATTTCTCTATTACAGTTCACCTCCCAAGAGAATGTACGCGCTCTATCACCCTTCATACAACGGATCTCAGGACCTGTCTAGAACTCTGCATCATTACAGGTCTGTGAATAAAGACTGCAATAAAATGCGTCTGTTTAATGCCGGAAATGAAAAAGCTGGTCTAATTTACTCACCTCGTGATTTTTCGAACCGATATGCTTTTTTATGCTTATTTTTTATATAAGGCTATAAAGCTTTGAAAATGAAGTAATGCCAAAGTACGCAATATGCATGTACAATATTTTATTGTTTTATGAAACTTGCGTTTACTCGAATAGGAAAATAACTTTAATTCAAACTTCTTAAACTTCTTAATTTCTGAAGGACGTATCAAAATTAGGTGTTTATTCTTAAAACAGGAAAAATATGTCTTAATATATGAAAAATAAATACCGGTGTTAATATGATTTTTCAGTTTATGCTTAAAACAAGAACAAATATGTAGTGAGGGGTATATTTGGACTCCTTTTGTAGATACTGTTTCTTGTTTTAAGCACAATTTTTCTAGGAAACAAGGCTTAATATCTTACACCATTTCACAATATTTTACATAAATGTGTCTAGATTTAAAAATGTTTAGTTATTTGTACTTGTAAGTAACTAAATACAGAGTAACACAATATTATTATGATTATTTATTTGATTTTCTTTTCTTTGTACTGTACTCATCTCATGCATTCCTCAGTTTAACATGGAAAGGCATTTTTGAATATTAATGTAAATAGCAGTAAATATTGCTTCTCGTACAAAGCTATCATTAGGTTTCGCTTTCTATGAGTTCTGCTTCAAGCAAGAAAAATAAATTCTTTTTTCCTTTTTATTAAGTTTATTTTGGCTGCACTGACAGTAATTTGTTCTTGTTTTATGCATAAAATTGTGATTAATTTTTCAGATACAAGACTGTCATTTCTCAGCTTAAATTTCTTGATTTAAGAATGTTTGGATAATTGTACTGGAAAACAACTAAAATACAGAGTAAGACATCAAGTTTATCAATTTGACAAGGTGCAGCATTTTTGAATACTACTGGAAATATTTCAAAACCGATAATTATGAAAAGATTCAGTAAATATTGACTTAAATTTTAGTTTGTTTCTCACATAAATTCGTCATATGGCTTTAGACTTCAAGTCGCATGGACTTCTTTCATGTTGCATTCATTGTGTTTTATTTTCATTTATTATTATCATTATTATAATGTTAATTATTATTATTATTATTTTTCACTGCTGTTGGTCACTACCCTGAAAAAATTGCATCTATTTGAATAGGAAAATAACTTTAAATCTTAAAATGATTAATTCTTTATTAAGTTTATTTATAAAACAAGAAAAGATATAAAAATGTGTTAAGCATTTATTTCTCTTACCAGTTTTGATACATTTTTCAGTTACTGCTTAAAATAAGAAAAAAACTCTAGTAGGGATGTAAGAAAAATAACTTGAGAAATGAAAGTGTTCAAGTCCTGACTTGCATGCATTATTATATTTCTATTTTTGATAATTATAATAATTTTTTTTTTCACTGCTGCTGGTCACTAACCATATATACATATATATGATATTTATATTTATATATACATTATATATATTTATATATACATATATGTATATATATATATATATATATATATATATATTATATATATGTATTTATATATATATATAAAAATTTGATATTGAAGCACAAACTCACTTAATTAGCTATATATATATATATATATAATATACAACTTTATCTATATACATTTTACCATATATATAAATGTTTGTACCATCAAAGATACATATTAAGAAACACAACTTTTCTTGACATTTTACTTAAATGTTTGTTCATATACATGACCTAATAGGTTCAAAAGTGTGCAGTGTATGAACTGTATAAGGATGCACACCACATCATGTTGAATTTGGATGAGCTGCTCCTTCAGATTGAGCTCTGTATAGTGATGAATAACTCATCATTTTGAATTCAGATGAGCTGTTCTTTCAGATTGAGTTCTTTTTGTATGTCTAATTTGTTGTCTTCAGTGCAGAGGACCCTTGTCGACTTCCAGCCCCCTGCCTTCCATTCTCTCTGTCCTCGGCTCACCCGACCGGACAGCGCTATGAAAGCTGCCCGTCTCTCTTCCTGCATGACGTGCCACCTTACCCCAGTACAGTCGGGATGGGGGGTCCCACGCCGATGGGGTGGGGCGGGAACGACTCGGTCAGGATCCTGGCCAGACGCGTAACGGCGGACGGGAAAGTCCAGTACCTCGTGGAATGGGGAAACGTGAGCGTGTACTGAGAACCTGCGCGCGGCAGAGGAAGAGGAAAGGGCTAGAGACATCAAGATGCATCGTTAGGGTTTGCATGGTTACGAGCAGAGGTGTGAAAGCATCAATGAGCAGGTGGGTGTTCAGGGGTCGGGAGAAGAAAACCACGTCGAGCAAATCCAGGTTGAGCTACGCAGCAGCTTCACTCTGAGATTATACTGTTAAATCTCTTACACTTTCTTTTACAGTGTCTCCTATATTTTGAATACTGTTAGAAAACGCCTTTAGAATGCCTTGAACTTTATTATCATGATTTGTAATGCATAAGCTATTCATCGCCATCACATGTTCTTTATGTACAGTTTAAATTTCA
>NC_056714.1:19189496-19194496 GCF_018831695.1 Puntigrus tetrazona | reverse complement strand
CTGTTTAAGTACCTGCGGATCGCGCCGGGTCTCTGTCGCAAGTGCTGGTTAGAGGAATCATCTCGAAGTGCGTGCGTGGAATGGCTCGGTGCGAGAATATTCTTTCGTTTGGACGCACTTTTGTGTCCGTGCTCTGAGTTTTGTGAAGTAGTTGAGTGGGAGATGTCACGGCTTTGGGGGGGAACGAGCTTAAAGCCGTCGCTTCCGTTTGCAGCGGTGCATCTGTGACTAATCCGCAATAGAAGGCGCGTCAGTACTTCAACAATAGTTTTTAAGTAGCGTGTAGCCGTTTCGTGCACTTGAGTGAGGGGCGCTGATTATCCCTTCGTCTTTTTTAACGCATGCAATATTAACAGTCTCTTAAGTGGTTTTGCGTTTTGGTATTTCATGAGGAGGGAACTTCATATTTTGTTGAATGATGTCGGGTTAGCTCTTGTGAGCGCAGCAGGTTATGCTATTGCATAATGTTTTTGAGGAGAGAGAGAGCATAAACGGTCCCTATCCGATGTGATGTGGGGAAAGATGACTAACTGGGTTGACAGTAACTTGCGACTGACCTCTGTCGGTTCAAAGTCAAAGCCCGAAAAGTGGTTTTTAAGAATACGTGTGCACCTATTTCCGCCTAATTTGTTATCGGTTTTAGCAAAGACGCCTTTCTAACGCGTTTCCCCTTCTTTGTGTTAGCTCCAATTGGAAAGAATAATTGTTTTAAAGTTGTTGGAACACTTTCAACAATACACCTTAGTCAGCGCCATGTTTGTTTTTTTGACGGTAAGGAAAAGCAGCGAGGCTGTAAAAGGATTACTGTTTGACGACAGCGATTGTTTAACTGACCAAATGTCTTCCGTTTAAGAAGGCAAACTTCACAAACTGTTGTAAAAGTTATAAATTGTAAAAAAGGTCCTTTAAGGTTTGCCATTAAAGATGAATAACTTACAGCCTCATTTTCATCCGCGTTAAATCCAATATGGCGTCTAACCTGACTGTAAAAGTAGACCATTAAAACGATCAGTATAATTTTATTATAATATAACTTGGGCTAACTGTCCAAACAGTCTGTTAAAGTAATAGTGCCTACAACTATTTCATAAAAAAAAGAAAATAAAAATAGATTATAACAGTCACGTTTAAAGAAGCTTATCAAATAGTGGAATGAAGATTTGGAAATGTCTTACTATTAGCTACCTTTATGTCTATAAGTAATGGGTCTCGGTGGATTGAGGAAGTTCTTTCCAGTTATGTGCGTAATATTATGCATTGAGCAAACGGACTAGTCAAAGTTCAAGAAACCTTTATTTGTGTATTTGCATTCTCATTAGCATAGTCATGATATTGGACAGAGGCCTCATGAATAAACACAGCAGATGCAGAGCTTATTATTCAATTTCCTCATTATTGACATTTCGAGCTCTTTGATTTCTCCTTCAGGACTGTTTCAGCTACTTTACTAATATGATTTTCGTAGAATTTGGCATTAGCGCGTCGCTAATCTAATTCTGCAATACCTTAAAAAGCACTAAGACACACAGCACAAGCAAATAGTCCATTCCAGTTAGATTCTGCATTATTCTTCAGCACTGGATGAAGTAGTACGATGCAAGTATCAAAATATATCAGGATGATGCTTTTAAAATGCCTCTTTTTTTTGTTTTGAACAAAGGGTCTGAATCACTTTGACCGCAGAAGTGCAGTATAAATCAGGTTCACTGTACTCTGGGGTTTTAAATATTCACACCAGGACCACATAAGAAGCCTGCAAATGATTCCTTATTATAAAGTAAGACTTATAGTAATTTAATTATGCTCCAATGTATAGCCTACAGGATGACTTTACAGACTTCTGTTGAAATGATGATCTTCCTATTTTGATTGGTTTTAACTATTCATGTTGCCAGAGGGACATTTAGGGCCAGAAAAGCAAAAGGCAGAATAGAACCAATGCATTTTGCCTTCATTTTCAGTGGTACATTTTTACTAAAGGGAATTATAATATACATACACAACCGATTAAACTTGTGGGATAGTAAGATTTGTATCTTAATCATTTATAGGGAAAGTTTGTATTCAGCAATGATGCATTAAATGAATTAAAATTGACAATAAAGGCAATAATAATTCTACAAAAGGTTTCTATTTCAAATAAAATGCTGTTTTTAACTTTTAGAGAATCAGGTTTATACAAAATGTTTCTAGAGCAGCAAATTAGAAGGATTTCTGAAGGATCACGTGACACTGAAGACTTGAGTAATGATGCTGAAAAATTCAGCTTTGACATCAACTTAAAGTGCATACAAATACAGTTCAGTTAAATTGTAATAATATTTCACAATATTAGTGTTGTACTGTATTTTCATCAAATAAATGCAGCCTCGGTGAGAATAAGAGACTTGTTTCAAAAAATGAATTGGTGATATTTTAGTCTGGAGGAATCTTGCATTTGAAAGAGTGAAAAGTGAAACTACGTTATCAATGCCCTGCACATTGTAATGAGAATAAATGCAGCGAACGAAACATGCTAATTAGTGTTTCTTGCTAAGGCAAGCATCATTTTTATTGCTGCTCATGCTCAGGGTTAGGGATTTGAACAAACCCCTACCCTTATTAAACTTCGGTGAGTAACTCTTCCTGCGGTCACGAGGTTGTCGAGGAGAGGTGCGCTATTATTTTTGTGACGTGCGATCACTCACAGGCAGCTTTTAGTCAAGACTATAGACCATAGAGGGGGTGCAACCGTATAGTAATGTGCTAAAAACACACACGTTAGCAACTGCATAGAAGTGACGTGGCAACCTCCCACAACAGCCTAGCATCGCAGCGTGACTTTTGCAATGGTAAGAACCACTCACGTTTTGTTCAGAAAATGATTTAATGCAGTTAAGCAAAGAATGGAACTGTATCCAGGTGTTTTTTTTTTTTTATTACTCACGTAAATTCCATCAACAATGAATCAAATGCCACTGTTGTCATACTTTAAAACCTGTTATCACACTTTCCCCTTCTTTAGCAGCGATAAGGAAGCTATTTTCGAAACTGTATAGTGATTTAATGCAGAATAAACTGTAGTTCAACACAGTCAAGTCACCCTTTTGAATGAAAGGCGATTTCGGGTTTTTCAAAGAACCTTTTAATTCTTAATATTCTAAGAATAATATATTCTTAATATTCTAATTTTTGGGAGTGTAAAAATATTAGATATGCGTCTATATCTAATATTAGAATACAGGAATTTATTAGTGCTGTCAAATGATTAATTTCATATGTAATAAAAGTTTTTGTTAACATAATATATGTGTGTATACTGTGTGTGTATATATATATATATATATATATATATATATATATATATATATAATTACACATGCATGTGTATATTTAAGAAAAATTTTACGTTTATATATCAAATATATTTATAATGTAAAATATATGGATATATATAAAAGTCAAAAAAATTTTTTTAAATATATACTGTATGTATGTGTATTTTTATATACATAACAAATATACACAGTATACATACATATATAATATAAAACAAAAACTTATTTTGGATGCAATTCATTGTGATTAATTATTCACCAGCACTAGAATACTAATACTGCCTATACTTGTGGAAAATTTAGCTTGTTTATGGAAAAAAAAAAACAAAAGTGCTAAGCTACTTCCAAAAACTTGTTTTCACAGTGTTACCACAGAAGAACCATTTTTGGTTCCCCGAAGAACTTTTCACTATATTATAGTGTCACGCTATTGAAAAATGTCTGTAGTTAAGTTAGCAGCATCACTGCTTTTAGTTCTTCATACCGTTCTTTACATAATGTAGGCCTGCTATGTGAGTAATACCTTGAACTTTTTTCCATTAACTAGCCTGCGAGGGATTTGAACTTTTCCTCCGTGTCAAATTACACTGCCGATGTAGCAGCTTGTGATATAATTGCGTAGAAATTAATACAGAGTAATATAAAACCTATACAGTGGCACCTTACACAGAGGAGCTATCCGTGCTGCATGAAGCCAGCGGACGCGAGCCCATGCGTTAGTTCTCACTTGAGACGGCCATCAGTGAGGGTTATATTTAAAGCTTTTATACTGAGAGCATTGGCCAGCTGACACCGTTAAACTACGGCTGTGCCTCAGCAACTTTTAGTGAAGAAGAACGGACCATCCGCTCGCAATAGATACAAAACATGATGGACAGAATTTAGAGTTTCAGATTGAGGCTTTCACACATTTCTGATATTTATTTTTTTTCACTGCTCACTGAAAAAAATACACCTCGAAAGCACTGCATGTGAATGCTTAATGCAGTGCTGTAGTTGCAAAAACTTATCTTAACGTTATCTTTATATTTGCATGTAAATGAAAATATACTGTTTCATTTAGAATTTTATTTTGCACAAAAACATCTCTCTTTATATTGAACGTAACAGAAAAGGAGGATTTTCACCATACAATACACATATAAAAAGGTTAATGGACTTTTTCCCCTTACATTTGTGAGAATTAAGAAAATAAAAAGATAGATATACATTTTCTATTACAAGATATAAGTTAAGAAAAGAGATAATATAAACTATAAAATATTTAAAATTGTTGAATTTTTTTTATTTTAAAAAAACTTTGGAAAAGGTTCGATTTTCTGCATTTTCATGTCCGTAGCGAGCATTTTCATAGGACAGAATGACAATAGAAAGACAAAAAAACAGGAAAAAAGGGGAAAAAAAATCTGAACGCCTTCAATTCTGAGAAGAAAGTTCAAATTGTGAAGTTCATGTACAATAAACATGTGATTGCTTGAAAAGTCTGACATTAAAATTGTATCAAAAATAAATATGGCCTCAATCACATTTACACAAATTTTATCTGTGATAAACAAAAAATTCAAACCGGGTTCAAATTTCTGTGTTTTCGCATCTGTAACAAGCGTTTTGATGAATAAGAGTGAAAAAAAACAAGACAAAACAGAAAAACTTTCTAGGAAAAAGCTATATTACAATAAAAAC
>NC_056714.1:19116996-19184496 GCF_018831695.1 Puntigrus tetrazona | reverse complement strand
AATACTAACTATATTTCGTGAGCTCACGTTGCTATTTTTGTGGCGACGACTACTGATGACATCACTTTGACCACTTGGACATTAGCGTGACATCATTAACCACGCCCCTCCAGTTGTCTACGCCTACTTTACTGCATCCAGTCAATCTGTATCCAATAGAAAAAACAAGCCGCACCCTCTAGTTCGCTCATTCAGTATTCTGTTTCTCTCTGAAGTACTTGTAAGTTTCGCAAGCAATTACGAAGAAATGGCTGCAGTAGTAAAATATTGAATTAAACATGATATTTTTTAGACCGATCGTCAGTATAATTGTGAGTACCAGCACATATAATAGGATGGTTAAATAAAAAACATTTTCAGGCATACAATTATAAAGACTTTAAATAAAAATCCCAATAATTGAAAACAAGACAATCAATAAATGGATAAAGTTCTACTTACATTTTTTCAGTGAGGAAAATGTTTTCAGCCTAGTGCACGGACCTCCGTTCTTTAAATGAGAGCTTTAAAAAAAGTATACGTATTATTAAAGAATAATTGCAAAATTAAATACGATTTGACAAAATCTTAAAAGATTTTACTTGACGTATTTTTTTTTTTACTGTTTGCACATTTAACCTAAATAATGATTTTTTTATTCACAACTTAGTTTATCATTTTAAAGGAAACTTGGTACTTGGTTGTTTATTTTATTTCAAAACATGTTCTCACTTTAAAAGCATGTAGTCAATATCTGACATCCTGTTGCTAAGATCTGCTTATAAGATCTATCGTCATTGTTCTATATCAAACTTTAATGAAAGCTCTTTATCAGTAGGGTCAAACATACCCTTAGCTGAAAATATACTATTGATTATCAACTCAGAAATATATATGGAAAGCTGCTTATGTCTTTTGAACAAGCGGTCTTTGAAGACAGTTTATGACTTGTGCGAGCTCCAACCCCATAATATTCCGGTTCGTTTAACATGCTTGTTGAAACAACAACTTGTCGGGCGTAAGTTATATGAGAAAAGACATTCCAAATGCATCTCATTACTACCCATTCTTCGGATGCCTTCTGAGTCGTAAACTACTCTTGAATTAAATAGCACGTCTTCTGCGGATCAGCGTGTCTCTTGAGAATATTTCATAAATCAAATTTGACACGTGCCCTGCCCTATTGACCGCTCGCCCTCATTTCATTCCAAACCCTTAAGACCTTCATTTATCTTCAGAACACAAATTAAGATATTTTTGATCAAATCCAAAAGACAGCAAGGTTACTACAACGATCAATGAAAATACGGAAATGTAGCAAAGATATCGTAAAAAATATATAATTCATGTGACAGCAGTGTTTCAACTGTAATTTTCGAAGCTACGAGAATGATTTTTCCTCACAGAGAAAACTAAAATAATATATTTTTTAACAGTTTATCTTCTGTGTCACCTTGGCGCCATTTTGAAAAGCATCCATTGGTACCGTTCTGTGTCAACATCACCATTGTTTTGCTCTACAACATTACATTAGTGTCGTGTTAGTAACATACGTTTTCAAAAAAACAACTGCTTACGCTGTAGGATGACGCGTGAACAGTTCGCAGTTTAGGTTTATACTTTCACTAACTTTACCGCTAACTTTAAACTCGTTTTAACCGGAGATGTTTCTCTATAGCGCTGAAAGTCAGAGATGTCCATGTTCCTGTCCCCGTGCAACTGATACTCTACTGCCATTGGCTCATCTGCTCTCGAGGGGCGGGGCTTACCGATAAGTCAGTTGATCAAAAGTGAGAGATTTCAAATAAACGCTGCCCCTTTAAACGTCCTATTCATCTGGAAAAATGTACCATCAATGTATTAAAAATATTAAGCCGTACAAGTGTTTGCAACATTATGATAATAAATATTTCTTGAGCAGCAAAGTGGTATATTAATATGATTTACGGAGGATCACGTGACACTTAAGATTCAGTGAAAATTCAGCTTTGCATCAAAGGAATGAATTACACAGTAAAATATATTCAAGTAGAAAACGGTTAATATAATAATATTTCACGATACTGTATTTTCTTAGCAAATAAATGCTGCTTTAGAGACAATGAGAGACTGATTACAAATCCATCATAAAATCTTTCTGTCCTCTGACTTCTGAATGTTCATTTACATATTGATAATAGAGTTGGTTTCTAATAGCATTTTAGCAGTATTACAGGAGCGACTAGCAGGTTTAATCTGCTGTTCTCCCTTCTGTTGCTTCTCAAAAAAGTTCTGTCCGTCTGCCAGCACAAGTGTTGCGTGCGTCTGCGCTGAGATGCTAGCGCAGATATGAATGTTAGCGGCAAGCCTCGGGGTAATAATACAATGACACAGTTCTCAGTCTATCTCTGGATTGAGGACGGATCACTATAATTACGCTTCATCTCTCAGGACCCAAATCACGACCCGTTTTCTCTCGGCGGAGCGACCCACACGCATGAAGACATATAAAGGAATACACTGAGGAGCAGTGCAGGATAGCGCGCGCACACACACACACACACACACACACGCGCGCGAATGATGGCTGTGTCATGTGTTTATGCAGACGCAGATGGGAAATATTGTTGCCCCAGACTGTCAGTGATTTATTCAGCATGTGGAATATTCCAGTGAAAGGAAAATATGGTACAATGCAAATATGCAAACTTCATTGAGGCATTGCTGCACCTCGTACTTGTTTTGACAGTTTCTCCGGAGCTAATG
Source organism: Puntigrus tetrazona (assembly GCF_018831695.1). Lineage (NCBI taxonomy): Eukaryota > Metazoa > Chordata > Actinopteri > Cypriniformes > Cyprinidae > Puntigrus > Puntigrus tetrazona. The sequence continues at coordinate 19,181,772 of NC_056714.1, read as the reverse complement.
TAAAATAGATCCAGGAGGACAGGACGGCTGTGTTCAGAATGGAACGCAAGCTTACTAAATGTGCTGTATACTGGCAAATATTTAAAAAAAAAAAAAATAGAATGTGAAATATACAAACGATAAACGTTTTAGATGTTTGTATGCTGCATTGTTGTCACATGGCTTCATCTTGTTGCATGTATAATTCTTCGGGTTCAGTTCAGTTGTCGTCTTGAAAATAAATGTGGGTTTTATTTATCTAAATCTCGGTTTAAAAATACCTTAAAGGGGAAGTTCACCCAGAAATGAACTTTTTCCATAATTGTTGTTTCGGACCTGAATCAGTTCCGTTCTATTGAACGCAGAGCATGTTCATTTGAAGAATGCCGGTAAGCAAACGGTCGCTGGTGGCCACTGACTCACATAACATGGGGGAAAAATTACAATGGAAGCCAATGGCTGCCAGCAACTGCTTGATCACAAACGGTCTTCAAAAGAAATTTTATGATCCACAGATGAAAGAATTTCATACAGGTTTGGAGCAACATGTATATGTAAGTATATGCATATTAAAACATTTTTTGGTGAACTGTCCCTTTAACGTTCAGACCAAATTTTGTCAAGTGAACCGAGTGAATCCTAATTTTATAATAGATTTTTTTTAATCATAGTTTGATTGTTTTTGAGGGCAAGATTTTCCATTCCGTTTCCGTTCCAGGACAACTATTTCATATAAAGTATTTAGAATATTATTATATTTTTTTTTTATATTATAATCGGTTTTTATCAATGTTTGAATCTTTTTTTAAGGCCACCTAAATGTGTGAAATGGTCTCATTTTAGCATTTTTTGTCTGATGATTTTTTTTCTAATTAATAAAGGATGCATTAAATTGAGTAAGTACAGTAAAGCCATTTATAATGTTACAAAAAAGTATGCTTTTTTTTTTATTGCTGTACATTAAAGAATCCTGAAGGATCACAGTCTCCACAAATAATATTAAGCAGCACAACATGGCCATTTATTTATTTATTAAGCAAATCAGTATACTAGAATGATTTCAGAAGCAAGGCTGGAGTAACGATGCTAAAAATTCAGCTTTGTGTCACATCAATAAATGAACTATTTAAAATAAGTGTTTTAATCTAATCATTTCAAAATGTAAAAATTAACTTTTTTTTAGCAATTAGATGCAGCTTTGGTAAGCAAGGATTTCAAAAAAATCTACAGACCTCTAACTTCCTATATGAACGTTTGCATACCGTGTGCAGACTACATAATGTACTGCAGAGACAGTGTAGTGGTATGCTATTATTCCGCCATTTTTTTCCCTCAAACGTGAGCTCCATCATTACCTGTCTTTTAAGTGTTTCGTAGTATCTAATATTATTTTTCTCCCTGTTTGTGAACGCTGTCTCACTTTAGATTTTTACGAGCTTCCAAAAGAGAGAGGGAGAGAGAGTGAGGGGAGGCTGAAACAGATGGATTAAAGGTGGAGGGGGGCTGTGAGAGGAAGACACATGAAAGGAGGCTGCCAGTGAGTTTGCTGGAAAGTTGGATCTCATTTTTTAGCTCGTCCTTTTTTTTTTTTGTCTGATTTAAGGCTGCGTTATGATGATGATACTCATGTTGATTTACTTACCGTAATCACAGTTATTAATTTCAGTTATATTAAATGTGCCCTCAATGATATTTTCATTTATTGCATTGGTTGATATTGCTATTTTTGGCATGTATCACCGAGCAGTATGAATTTACCATCATAAGCAAATATTTAGTTACCAATAGCATTGTACAAAGCGGGCTTATGATTATCTGTTTAATCATGCAGATCTTATATGACAAATTTGTGGCAAATTTGAACTGTGTTGGCCGTATGCAACAGGATGCTGAATCTGAATGATATAAGAGATGGAAGTGATTTGCAATTCAGAAATTCAGTCACACATCAGGTCAATTTTATTAGTCACATTCTGCAACATAATTACATCATTAATTTTGAGTAATGAGCAATTATGCCTATTTATTCCCTCATTTGCGGAATATATTTCTTATTCAAGTGATATAATTCTCTAAATTAAGCTCAGTAACAATTTTAAATGAATGGTTTTCTCCACAATATAATTTTCTTATACCGGTAGTTTAAAAAAAATAACCTTATTTAAACATTGAAAAGTTACATGGTATTTAAAAAAATATAGAGCCCTGATTTACGAGAAACTTTACTTCTTGTTCCGCGACAGTTTCCATTAAAACTGAGTTCATAAACCATCATTGCCACTAAATTAATCGTCTGATTTCCACGTCGTCTCATTCACTCATCAGATCCCTGCTGTCATATACATACTATGAGCTATACATAGCGAACGGAGGGAGCGAAAGACAGAAGAGAGAGAGAGAGAGAGAAAGAGAAACAGAGTATTTCATGGATGGCTAGGTTGCTATGGGAACAAGAAATGGTCTCTCTTTTCCCAAAAAAGTGTCCTCGTTCCCTCCGTTTCTCTCGAAACCCCTCGTTTTTCTCTCTCTTTCTCGTTTCCATCTCTGTTTTTTCTCCCTCCTCTCAGTCTCTCGCTTTTTCTCTCTCCCACACGTTTTAGCACTCTCTCTCTCTCTCTCTCTCTCTCTCTCTTTTCGTCCAGTTCTATCCTTGTCTTCCATACCTCTCTCGTTCCCCCTCTCTCTCTGATCATCTGTCTCTTTAACACTCACTTATATTCTATTCTTTTCCCGGTTGTCATGGCAATAAGCTGGGGGTGTGTGGGTGAGAATGAGAGAGAGAGAGTGGGTGTTTCGGAAGTGACATCTCTTGGGCAGTAACCTTGTTTCCTGTATGTAGATTTAGGGGGCGGGAGCTGTAAAGTGCAGCTACAGTGACGCCGTGTGGAGACGAGCAGGTAGACGTGAGCGCTGCTTCAGGAGCTTCCAGCCATCGATCGGTGCTGCATGAGTGCGGCCTCTTTTTTTTTTTCAGAACTCCAGCATGCTCTGGGAATTAGCAGTGGAAAACTACTCTTTAATCTCTTTTCACATCTCCGCTGTTTCTCCTAGAGAGCAATGAGATTAGAGAACTGCTGACAAAACAACGCTTTTTCAATTTTCGTTTCTGGCATTTAGACGAAGACGGCAAAGATTCATCCCAAGAGAAGTTTGCTTGACTGGCGTAGGACTGCTGGTGTTGCGTGAGGTCTGACATCTTTGCTAATGGGAACCGCCAAACGTTTGAAGCAGTTCATTTAAACGAAATCGTAGTTTGGGGATCCAGCCTGATCTCACGGCAAAGTCGTACATATTTTAAAAGGTGGCCAATTCGACCAAATTCTTTTGACTTCATTAGTACAAGTTCATATGATTTTTGCTAAATTGGTTGCCAATTGGTATGAACTTAACACCTAACCCCGCCCCTAAACCTGCCTGTCGCTGGGGTTTAGACCAATTGTATGAAATCGTACAAATACGTAAGAATTAGCCACCTTGTAAAATATGTACAAATTTGTTGCTAAAATTGGACTTGTATCACTTATCGCAGCGTGCAACAAATCTCTTTATGTAATGAGAATCATTTACAAACAGCTGTGGTCTGCCTAACTGATATATAATATAATATAATATAATATAATATAATATAATATAATATAATATAATATGTTTTCCTTTTTACAAGATATTTCCCAAGATTTTTTAACAACATCAACAACTTTAGTTTATAGTAAATATTCTACCATTATATCATGAATAGTTTAAATTATTCATAGTTGTTAATTATTAAGCAAGTTGTTATTATTATTATTATTAAATTAGTACTACTTGTAATATTATTTTATAGTGACATATGAAATCCCAACTCTTTTGTCCAAATTATTCAGGCCTACAAAGGGCATTTTAAAAATCACATTTTAAATCGAAACTTTTAACCGAAATATTAAAATTAGATCGTTTTCCTAAATCATGCAGCCCTAGGCAATTGCAAAACATCTCGTGTAAAACTACGAAGCATTTGTGGATTACATTTTGCATGCAAAATATCTAATCTTTTGAATTTTACTTGAATGGACATGGGCATATTGTTTTGTGGGGGTTTTCGGCCTTAAGAATGAAGGCCATCGTTTTTTGCAATCATTTGCAAGGAGCTAACTGACCCATGGTAACCAGCTAAACCTCTCAGAGAGACCCATAAACAAACAAAAGATGTGTGTGTTCTTTTAGCCACTCTGAACATTCTCAATGTGGCGTCTGGTTGAGACGTCTTTGGGTAGTGGGCTTTTGGAGAGATTTCTTAAAGCGTTTTTACTATTTTTTTCAGCTCAGATTTTCTGTCAAAGATCTCAACAGGTACCGTGTGTCGAATATTGCCCATTTGTATCGATTCATGAATCTCCAAATGCGTTTCAGGAGAAACATCTGAGACGAAGCAGGTATGTAAATCTCCAGAGCTGCATGAGAGCATGCTCTGGGAAATAACATTTGGTTCCCGCTACTGCCGGATGACACATTCCTGCCTTTTAAAGTCCATTATGATGTAAGGTCACATGTCCATCACGGTGCATGAACACAGAAATGCTTTTGTGCACGCATCAAAGCGCGACCTTTCAGCCTACTGTAAAACAGACTATTGACATCTGCTAATGCAACACGGATATGATTATGAAACTTGCATCTACTCTCTTTTCTGTGCATACCTGCCTGGGGCATCTGGAGATAGTGTGTGAGTTATTTTTAGCCCTGTTTGGAGCGCAGCGATGTGAATAATCAGTGTTTCTCTTTCTGTTGGGCTGCGTAATGACAATGTGAGACTGACCCATCCGCGGCCTGGTCCTCGTGTGCACGGCTCACATCAGCACCCACAGCCCGCCAAAGAATAGTAACACCCTCTCAGAAGCGTGCTAGCCAATGACACTCAGCGCTTGTGATGGAGAACATGAAGAGGCGCCTGCGGCATTTGTGTCTGCGATGTCAGAGGTGCTTGCATGCGCTCAAACAGATGCATTTGAAGAACAGCTCCTAATTAAACAGAGCCAATGTTACCGAAGCAATTACTGTACTCTTTTCTAGTTCAATGAGAACGTTCATTCCAAAACGGGTCGTTCAGAAACTGTTAACCATGGGCGCATCAAAGAGTAGCTCACCCAAAAATTTAATATTTACTCGCCCTCAGGCCGGCTGAGATGTAGGTGAGCTTGTTTGTTCATCGGATTTGGAGAAATTTAGCGTTGCATCTCTTGCTCACCGATGGGTCCTTTGCAGTGGATGGGTGCCGTCAGAATGAGAGTCCAAACAGCTCATTAAAAACGTCCACACTGCTCCAGTCCATCACTTAACATCTTGTCTAGTGAAAAGCTACATATTTATAAAAAAAGAAACCCATCATAAAGGCATTTTAACTCTGAACCTTTGCTTTTAGCTGCCCAGTTTGAATCAGGAGAGAAATATGCACAGATCAAGCGAAACAGTCAAAATGGTTGTAAACAAATATGTCGGTGGATTTAGATGTGAGAGGACAACAGCAGATGGACTTTTTAAGGTGTTATTATGGATTATCGTCTGTTCTGAAACCAGGAGCGCATTTAATATGAAACAGAAGCGCATTTATGTCTCAGGCAATTAATCTGTATACATTTTCCTGTTCTCCATTATGTATTTTCCAAAAGTTTGCACATGTGTAGGTGATCAGTGTTGCCAAGTCTGCCGTTTTCCCGCGGAATTAGACAAGTTTAACACTGTTGCGTTGGTCGTTTTTCACGTCCGCTGGTTGAAGCAAACCCAGTAATGTCATATTTAGCCCCTGGAGGTCAAACTGTATCAAATGTCTTTTGTATCGTATAATGTATCCACGTCGTGCTCATTCACGTTTGATCTATAACGCAAAAGCCCTCGTGTTACATAAAGAGCGTTCAAAGTAAATATCAACAGTGTGAAAGTGAATAGCGTTTAACAGGCATGATTATGCTGGCACAACATGCGTCACGTGACTAAACATCGTCATCGTTTCAAAAGCCTAGGAAGTGTTTTCAAAAAGCTACATTTTCCTTCCTTTACTTTTCACTTCACAAGAAATTTAGCTGATGAAAAAAATGGATTACTTGTGGATTATTGCGATGCTTTATCAGCTGTTTGGACTTCTGACAGCACCCATTCACTTTAAAGCATCCTTAGTTGAGTCAGGGATGAGATTTTATTTTGTCACTATTAGTCCTCGATATTCAATCTGCATTTGGTGTCTCAGCCTGTCCTGACAGACATATGTACACGATCAAGTGGCAAACAAAGGATAAATAAAACCGAAGCAGTTCTCTTTAGCTTTATTGCTTCGGGTAAACGCTGACATATCGCACCGTGTGTTAAAACGACATAAAGTCACTTCACATGTTCCCTGCGAATAAATAATTTCATATTCTATCTCTGTGAAGTCTTTAGTTGTTATCACGAGCAGTTTTCTTAGATGGTGGAGAGCGCCGTTGAACGGGGCAGCGATGGGCAGCTCCTCCAGCTCTCCAGGACTTCTTGTCAGGACGGAGCTGGATGTGACAGGCTATTTCCATGGCGGAAAAGATTTCAGCTGGCTTACTGTCAAGCGAGAGCCCAGCACGCTGTAGTGAGTGTGTTGTGCGGCCCAGCGGTGGGGATACGGCTCTGAGCAGCAGCGCAGTACTGTGTTTGCGGTTTTTGTTTGATTCATTTTGTGGCCTGCTGTCATGTTAAAGGAACAGTTCATCTTGAAATGGAAATTCTGTCATTGCTTATTTTTTATCTTTGAATTTGTCATTTTTCTTTAGGTCACCGGGGGTTATTTTCATCTGATCAAAAGTACAGTAAAAACGCATTATTGTGAAAATATTATTACAACTTAATATAACTGTGTTCTGTCTTAAAATATTTTAAAATGTCATTTATTTCAGTGACGCAAAGCCGAATTTCTTAGTCTTCGGTGTCGCACAATCTTTCGGAAATCATTCTAATATGTGATGTCTAAGATTGTGTGGAAACGTTTAAAAAAGGCTCTATAATGAACAAAAAGTTCAAAAGAACAGCATTTGTCGCTTTTGAATGTAAATGATAAATTAAAAAATATTAAAATGTTTTTATTTCAGCTGATTGTCATGATACCATTTTATAATTTTTTTAATTAATTAATTTAACTTGTACAGAAACAGGTAAAACTGAAATAATTAAAATAATCTATCTATATACACACACACACACACACACATACAAAAATGCAAAAAATTACAAAAACACATTAATAAGAAAATTACGTAACGTTACTATTAAAATAAGAAATTATATTAAATATTAATACAAATATAATAGTATCCCAATGATACTCAACAGTGCTTCAATATATAAAACTGTTTGTGCACAAGTTTATTTGAAAGCAATTGGATTTTCTTTTCCATTTGCCAAAAACGTTTTTCCCGCTAGCTCCAACACATGAATTAAAAAAAAAAAAATTGTCTGTGCATAAATTCTCGCAAACATACGGCTGCTTAAGTCCAGTGATCTGTTTTGTGAGTGCTGTTCTCTGTTGTTCTAGAGTGCTTGGAGGAAATCTGACAAATGTTTGTGTGAGTCTGGACAGAAGCGTCCTGTGCCGGTCCAGCATCCCTCTGATGCTGCCACCATCTGTCAAGGCCGTTTCTGATTGGCTGGAGGTTCAGAGGGTAGGAGCTCATGGAACGAGAGGACACCGGGGCAAAATATCGACTCTGAGCTGTAGTTTTTGGAGCAAAAGAGAGTGGGAGGCTCGTCCGGTCCTGAGTTTTATAGAAGAACAGGGATGAAGTAGAAAAGTCAAAGGCCACAGTAATCGCTTTATTGCTCTTGCCTTGGCTGACAGGGCCAGAGCCGAACGTGTGACAGCTTTACAGCTCGATTTAAAACCTGATGAAACCACAGTGCCATCAATATCAATGTCTGCACATGAGTTATACGTTTACAGTATTGAGGAGAAATACGGGCCGTGAGGTACAACGCTGGATAAAAATGTAGCTCAAGTATTGGTTATGTTTGAGTAAAGCTGTGTTTGCTATGGCCAAGCAAGCACCAAAGGATCTTTGGTACATATTGCGTCTGTTGTTGCTTTTTGTTTTTTTGTGGCTGGAGTCTATGATACAATATGATTAAAAATTGAGTGATTGGGAAGAGAGTGAAATTCAAGTTGACCAAATGATTCGACCCTGACGTTAATGTTGCCCCACAAAAAGACTTTTACTGGCTGATATTGTGTAAAGAAATGTCGTAGGTTGATATTATGAGCACTTGTGAAAAACAGTTCATACTGGGTTTACCAAATTTTAATTTCAATATAGTATCGTGTAGGGTTGAGTTTGTTTTTTCCCCCTTTTTTATAGATATGAATATGTTTATTCGGTAAGGACATGTTAGAATGCATCAAAAGTGACTGTAAAGACATTATAATATTTTTTTTAACTTTTTATTCATTAAAGAATCATAAAATATATTTTAAAAAATTAATATAAGTTTTTTTAAACGAGTTCAGAAACATTTTCTGACCTGAAGTCATTCGATATTATTTCATATTCGTGTAATATACATCTTGAAATATATAATGCGTAAATGCGCAAATATTTAATGATAATGTTTAACAGTAATGACTTAAATGATTATAGAATTATTTTGCTCAGAAGTTATACTTGGTTAATTATTATGATTTTATAATTTTTAGTGATGTTTCATCATAATTTTTTCACTTTCTTGTAAGCATACAGTAAATCTAGAAAATGTCAGCTCACGTGAGAGTTATATTTTTCCTCATCCTGACTTACTATATTTATGATACATTAACACACATTATGCAAACTGGTAAAACTTCTCTCAAATGTGAGAGCAGTTAAATATTAATTAAATTTATTAATGATAAAATAACTTTTAACTGTTTTGTGCTCTTGAGAGAGTATTTGAGAGGTGTTGCCAGGTTGAGAGAATGAAGTGAAACACTTGGCAGAAATATCTGTTTAAAGGGTTAGTAATACTGTCATTAATTATTCACTCTCAAATCATTTAAAATCTGAAAGACCTTCGTTCATCTTTGGAAAGCACAAATTAAGATATTTGTGATGAAATCCGAAAGCTTTGTGACCCTCCATAGACAGCAATGCAACCGAAACACTTCCTGACCCAGCGAGTGGTTCAGTGGTTAAACCTCAGTGTTATGAAGCTATGATATTACTTTTTTGTTTAAAGAAACCACAATACATTACATTGCTGTCTATGCAGTGTCAGATTTCATCAAAAAATATCAAAATTTGTGTTAGACATTAATTCTCATTTTTTGATGAACTACGCCTTTAAGAGAAAACCTCTGTATTTAGACATCTGGCAAACGAAAGCATCAAAGCTTGACGAATATGAATATATGTATAAATAGCCAGCATCAGAAGCCGTGATCACGATTAAAGTGCAATTTGAAGGCTGCGATCCATTTTCCTGTAGCGCATCAATGAATTTCACTCTAAAAATGCCAGGCATGAAGTTACGTTGTTATCGCAATGTGCCACAGCTTTTGCTTAATCAAATTAAACTTCCATTTATCCATTATGGAAGACGGTTCTTCGAACTTTGCACATGTTTGTTTGGTTCCTAGCGCCGAGTATCGGTCAAATGTATGTAAGTTCAGGTTGGATCTGCTTATAGACTTTGAACTGGTTGGGATATTTTCTTGCATACTACTGATGTTCAGTCCCTTACCCTTCCTCCTGTCCTCCTGTCCCAGATGCGAGGTATGCTGTCCCCCCCTCCTACCGACACCAGCCCTCCTTCGCTGCTGCTCCCTCCTACGAGCAACCCGACTGGAATCCTCGTCTGTGTGTGATCAGTGGAAATCAGCTCTACATGTTGGACCAGGAGGAGGTACTGGCAACCCAATCACACTTAATCAAGCACTTCCTTTCTACAGTTTGTGTTCTGGGTGGTCATTTTATTTCAGACTTTCCACAGCTCAAAACATACATATTTTTTTGTTTATATTCTATAGTTGATTTGCATCAGCAGTCTGGGAGTGTTAAGTATTAAGTATTATGTCTTTGGCACTGTTAGCAGTTTGTTAATTATGTGGTCCGATTGGATAATTTCATGTTTTTATTTTTCCATTTCAAACTGTTAATTTTTCTGTGGCAGGTTATAAAAGTGTGCATTGGTTTTCTACTCTACATTATAATGTTTCGATGCCTGATTTTAGCCAAAGTCTGAAAAATTCTGAATTAGTGTTGGCACATATAACATTGCAGATATCTAGAGCATTAGCATACACAGCATACAGAACAATGGTGACAATTTTTATTTAATAAATCATTTATGAATACATTTTTTTTATTATTTTAAACAGATATTACTGAAATATGTTTTTTTAAATATGCAATAATGCAATAAACATTTTTGAGCTATATATTGTGTATATATATATATATATATATATATATATATATATATATATGTGTGTGTGTGTGTGTGTGTGTGTGTGTGTATATGTGTATTAATTAAAGCATATAAGCATATAGAACAACAGCATTTACACTTTGAAATAAATAATGTTTGTTGTTAAATATTATTATTATTATTAGAATGATTAACTGATTAACTGCAGCAAAATTTCTTTCGCATATATTTAACAATTAAACAAGTTTATTAATCAATTCTGAATATATGTGTGTATATATATATATATATATATATATATATATATATATATATATATATATATATACACACAATTTTATGTGTACACTTGAACATAGAAGCTATTAAGAATATTTCCTCGTTATCTTACAAGAGCCACAAAGTGAGCCAATTAGTGCTCCCTCAAAAAAAAAAAATAGGTGCATGATGGGCCGCATCCGTCCAAAATAATTTAGCCTTCTTAAAGTTTAGTCTGAGTGTAGCTGGAGGCCGTCAGCCTGTGCAGTGCTGTGTTTTAATGGACACACTGACTGACCTGTACAGTGCTGTGCTGCAGAGCGCTGAGAGGCTCATTAATCAGACGCACCGTCTCGTCTAATTGCACCCGTTTTGTTGCATGTTCCAATAAGGCCACGCTTTGAATAGATGTGAATCAGTGGTGACGGGCTAATGGCTGTCACCTCTGTGAAGATGAGCACCATGAAATATTCATGGTTGTCACTCATGTGCTGCAGGGGACAGTTGCAGCCCTGTTTGTGTGTGTGAGGGTCTTCATTCGGGTCCTGTGGTGAATGACAAGCGTCTCCTCCGTGTAGACGTTGCACTCTGTGAGTCCACAGGAGGACATGCTTTTCTCTGATTGTTTTCAGGAGGTGTTTGATGGCTGAGGCCACAAAACTCATTCCCAATTTTCTTCTGCACTTGACAACAAAACGCCATAAATGAATAACATATGTCTAATATACAAATTGGCTGTTTTATGTAGTGTAATTTTTCTATTATAATATTTTTTTGCTTTCGTCAGTTTTTGTGTTTTTTTTATTTATGTTTAAGTGTTTAATTTTGTTTTATTTCTGCTCTGTTTAAATGAACTAAAATGATTTTTAATTGTTTTAATTTGAGTTAACAATAGGTATCCATTTTGTTTGCTAAAATAAATAATAAAAACGTAAACAATAGTAATAATTAAAAAATAAATATTGTTAAAACAATATATATAAAAATATATATATATAAAAATTGTATAAATTTTATATTTTTAATATTGTAAAATATATGAATACTAATGTTGATATATGTAATAATAATAATAATAAATGTAACGCGTCTGTTTTAATGCCTATTTTATTATATTATGTGTATATTTTATAAGAAAAGCATTACCTTTTATAGTATTTAACACCTTATCAATGCACCACTTTTGCATATAAATCCCAAAACGTACTCGTTTTAAACATTTAATTGGCTAATTTAAAGCTACTTTCGTTTGTCATATTCAAGGAGAATCAAATTTAGGCGGATTACAGTAACATGGACGATTTGAAAAGCATATCGACTTGTTGCTGTGTTCAGAAACAGCCTTTAGAGGGAGCAGGAGAGCCAGGAGCGATTTGCTGACACGTGGTTAGATGCTAATTGATGAGGGGTGACAGTGGCCCACGTCCGACTTCACACACGCTCTGTGCACCAGAGCTCAGATGAATGGTCCTCGTGCCGATCCGTGCCACCGTGACACGACGTTACGCAAGTACAGGCCCAGAGCAAGGTTTCTCTGGCTGTGAGTGGGAGGCAGCCATTCTTGTAGCCGCCCCAGGATTCAGGCTATGGAAGCATGCTCTCACCAAATCGCTCGCTGCTGCTGCTCGCATCGCGCTGCTCAAAGATGTCACAGTAAATAAATTAATTAGTATGGACACAGTCAACGAGAGAGGCTTTCGCTCACAGCCGATGCTGTGACAGAACATGACAAGTCTTCAGAAAGAGATGTTAGCATTGTGGGAGTCTGCTTGAAAAGGTTATGTAATGGATTCATGGGATGTGTCACGTGAAAATATGAAAGAGCTCGTGAAATGGTTCCTTGTAGAGTGACTGTCCGCTTTTTCGGGTGCATTTGTTTCGGGAGCGTTTTTTTTTTGGTCAAAGAGTTAAAAGAGCAGTGAACCAAACCAAACGGCTACGATGAGGGCAAAAGGTATTTGAAAATCGGGCAAAAAGACAAGGTTAGAAAATGCTTTTTGTGAACGGAAGTGTCATGAAGCGTCGCAAATTACGTTATCAAATTGAAAACAATGGAGAAATTTAAAAACCGTTGATTTAAAGGTGTTGATCGTGTATAGAAACAACATATTTTAAGTTTATTTCCACACATGCAAACATTTAATTAGTGTTAATTGGTGAATAAAATACTTTTGAGAGTTTAAATGTTATTAAACAGCTGTTATCTTTTTAGTTTATTATATTATGTATGAATAATATAATTCAAATAAAATATTAGAATAAATAATGAACTAATAATACGTGTAATATAATGAAAATAAATAAAGTTTAGTTTAGATTTTCATATTTTTGTTTATGAGTTTAATAAATAAAAATAAATAGAAAAAATCTGTTGATAAATATAATATAAAATATATATTTACTGTGTATATTAAAAAACATATTTTATGTTTATTACCAAATATGCACATATGAACAAACATTTAATTAGTGCTGTAAATTTTCTGATTTAATTATGGCAAATTTAGTTTTTTTATTATGAATTCTTCTGCTACACGTAACTGTGGAGTGACGGCTTCGACGGAAGCAAACACCATCGATTAACAACCTCGCACCTCACGGAAGCTCCGTCTTTAAAGGTTAATAATTTATTGCTACAAATCAATTATGAAGGAAATAAATGGGATTTTTACATTCTCAATTAATACGAAAGGTTAATTCCTTCTCTAAAATAGGTTTTAGTTGCTGTTGCTAGTCACGGGTAGAAATGGAAAGCCCGTACATATTAATGTTCAAAAAGATAGTTTTGTCGGCTTTTAGGAAAACGCATTTAGCCTCTAACTCTGAAGTTAAACGCAGATTTTAACCTCTTTAAACTGCCGGAAGAAATAATGCACAAAAAAAGTTCTAAGAATGTCTTTTTTTTTTAACTAATAACTATCTAAAAAAAATGGTGTAGTTTGTATTTTGGGACTTTTTCACACTTTTATGTCACAAAAAGCAGAGCTGTGACAGGACAGGCTTTGTTAACAGATCGGCCATTTTTTTTTTTGTAGGTGGAGAATTAATTTCCATACATTTGTGGTGAGAAAGAAGCACATCCATCTATCCATATCTTTCAACTGCCACATATGACTGTATTTCCTATCCATAATTCAGCGATTGCACAGTAAAAATGTAACCGGAGATAACATATCTCGGTATCAGGATATAACCCCTAGCTGGTGTCTTCATTGAAAATCATCCCGTGTCATTTATTACCAGAGCAGCTGGATCCTGACAGTGATGTGATGTTGATAGAAGCAGACGGATCTCATCCTTCTTCTCTTTAGCCTAGCCGTTTTTTCGCAGCGCTGTGTTCGCGGGGCAGGTCCGGGACGGAGAAAGGATGCCAGCCGAGGCAGCTGAGGTTCGGGGTCGGGTCGGGCGGCCCGGCGGGGTGCTGTCAGGCTAGGGCTGTGATCTATTAGCGCACCATTAGGACGGAACGGACCGCACACCTTCTGCTCTCCTCCCCGTTTCCTCCCTCACCTGCCCCATCACACAGCTGGGCCGCTTTCGGCTGCGCTGACATATGGCAGACCCCCCTACAGCGCAGCATGAGCGCGTTTGCCAAGCTCGAGCCCTGCCCAGAAGTATGGGGATACAAACGGAAAATGTTCTGGGAGCAAAACATGTAGATGCTGAAATCCTGAGACAGGTCCCACAGCTGAACGCATTTTAAAGGTGAAACCAACGCGTAATCACTGTAAGACACCGATCTATTGATTTGACATGCTACATGTTTTAAATAATGTAAAAAAGGCAAAGAAAAGAATAAAATGTATGGAAGCCTGATTACAAAACAAACCCCCAAAAAATTCCCATTAATTCTGTAGTGATTTAGAGTTTATATGTCACAATTATGACAAAAAAATTGCTATAAAATTAAAAAGTCATAATTCTGAGCTATGAAAAATAACATTTTATTTTATTTTTTTATTCCATGTTTAAAAAACGAAGCAAAACAAAAACAGAATTGAGAAATGGCAATTTAAAATTAAAGATGCAGAAATACGATATGATTTTTTTATTTTTTTTTTCTCTGAACAGAGAGAAGAAAATTGCAACTACTTTTTTTAATTTAATGGTAAACCAAAAAAAGACTTTCAAATAGTCTTCGTTTTGTTCAAAAGGACTTTTTAATCTGTTCATGAGTTCTTTAAATTTCATTAAAAAGCAAAGAAACAAAAGTATGAAAAAAATTACTCAAGGAAAAAAGATATAATTGCTTCTACGTGATATATAAGATACAGCTAGTTGTTTTAATATTATTGTTTAAACGTTTGAATATATTTGTCATCAGTTTATATTTATCTGTTGTTTTTTGCATTTGCAGAGCTTCATGTCATGTTGTGATTCTCCTTGTAGCTGGTTGGTTTGGTTCATGGCTTATAACATTCGAACAAAGATTTTTTTTAGTACCCATATGGTAAAAATGGATGTAAAAAATAGTTTGAGAATAAGGCAGCGGGAAAGGTTGAACTCTTTTGAGCTCTATATCCAGTGATGGCTCATCTCTGCCGAGGCTTCTCTCTTCTGAGAAGCTGATTGTCGACCCGTAGCGGGTCTATCTCCACCTGGGCTCTAACTCTCTGGGTTTTGTTCAGTGACTCTTCTGTTCCAGATAACATTGAACCAGGTAATTGCTGCCCAGCTGAACTCGTTCCACAGGCAGCCACTCACCTGTGTCCCACAGTTCCTCATGCGTGCTGTAGATCTGTGTCTAATGGGTTTAGTTTCATGAAGTTAGTATGATGGCGACATGACGTGTTCTCTGGCTGCCTTGATATATCCAAGAGTATATTAGATCATCTCCGATGAACAGATGTGACCTTACATGCTGTGGCAGTGAATTATGAGTTAGAGGAAAACAAAAAAAAACGAATAAGATATTTGTAATATTTAGCGAGAACTAATAGAGAAACTGCATAAAGGTATATGTAATTTCTGTGCTACTAGCAGAACCAAGCAGCTAAAGTGTTTGTGTGTGTATATATATATATATATATATATATATATATATATATATATATATATATATATATATATATATAATATTTGTATATATATGTATATATATATGCTATTAAAGTGAAATATATATATATATATATATATATATATATATATATATATATATATATATATATATATATATATATACATATTTCACTTTAATAGCAATATATAGGTCCTTTTCTATACAATTAAAGTGACTAAAGAGAAATATAGGAGCCTAATAAAAATGCTCATTTTCTAAGACAATTTCAGATGGCACTTGGAGGCTTTTGCCTATTAACTTTTCATAAGCATATATTAACAAAATATAAAAGCAAACCTTAATGTATAAATATTATACTATACTGCACCTGTAGCTTAGATATTTTCTTATGTTTTTAGATTTGAAGTAATATTCATTCTTTATTGTTATTTTAACAAAACAAAATACAAAAATCAAGAGAAAATATATCAGTATATAAGGTAATGATTAACAAAATGCTTTAAAGGAAAGTTTTTGAGTATATAGAGTATATTATACTTTAAACTGTTCCTTTCATTTTGCATAAGAATATGAATGCTATAATTAATCTATTTTATTCCTCTTTCGGAGACACACAGTAGTGTATTTTCTTTACTTCCACATTTCAAACCTAAAATTCTGAAAATGATTTATCGTCTGAACTACTACACCTGCATTTGTTTTGTTCTCCTATGCAATTTTAAGAGATACTTACACAAAGTGCATACTTTATAGCGACAGTTAATTTGCGTTAAACATGCTAAACAACTGCCTCGCACGCTATGCAAACCGCCGCCGCCTGCGTAACAGATAATTGTTCACATAAAAGGGCATGTGCGTTAATAAACAGCGATCTTGCGTGCTTTCTAGTAAGTCATGAAGGATTCATTGGATGTTATGCATTTTTTATGCGCCGATCCTTCCTGTAATTTCATTGCAGCTTGCTGGAGATCTATTTTAAAGGCACTGAACGATAACGTTTAGCTTGCTTTGCTCTAACAGAGGGCGTAACGTAGACATCTATCATTTTTAAAACTATAAAGACAAACCGCACCGATGCATCTTAAGGGCAGAGCGCACGATATTGTCTTTAAAGTCAGCCGTGTGATCAGCTTTTTTTCTCTGTAGCTGAAAAGCTGAGCTGTGCACAAAAGCGGAAAGAGTGTCCCGTAATGCAGCCAGGTCACATGACTTCAGCCAAGTGACAAGGCCACCGCTGAAACATTTTATCTGCTTCCCATAGGGCTTAGTGTCTGATCCTCTGTTGCCCCGCTCATTTATCACCCCAGACTGTAGGTAATCGCCTCCTTCGTAGCCCTGCTCCCGATATCCCGATCGTATCTCCCTCTGGATAGCGCCGGTGAACACAGGAGAGACACCCACGCCGCTAAACCTGCGCCGAGATGTTTGCCTCCATCTGCTTTCTGCGTTAAGAAGAATTCCCGCGGGACGCAGCCCCATACCGAGGCTTAAATAAACACATTACACACACAAGTTTGCAATTATTTTCTCCCTTCACCCCAAGCGCACACACCATCGCTTTATCATTTCAAGGAGTCTCGTCTCGACGGGGCTTGTTGTTTTAATAGCGGAGGTTTCCGAGCGGTTCAGCGCAGAGCCCCGCAGCTTGCCGTATTGACCCTGCGCTCTTTGCGCTGACCTTTATCTCTGCTCTCCCGCAGGTTCACCCTTTGTTGATGCGCGAGCGGCGCTCGGAGTCGCACAGGAACAAGCTGCTGCGACGGACGGTCAGCGTGCCTGTGGAGGGGAGGCACCATCCTGAAATGGGTGAGTCACACACGTGCCGTCCTGCTGCTTCAGTGCCATCACTGCGTGAATCCAATCCTAAAGAGTTCAAATTCGATAAAAATAACTGCACGGTGCGGTGGATTACCTAAAAGGTTAATTCACCCAGTTATTTACTCACCCTCACGTTATTCCAAACCCGTAAGGCCTTCATCTTTGGATCACTTTTGATGAAATCACTTCATAGACAGCAATGCAACTGAGAAGTGGTTGAATGTAGTTATTTTTGCACAAATGTAGAGTTATTATAGCTTCGTAAAGTAAGGGCTGAACCGCTGATCACATGGACTATTTTAATAATGTCTTTACTATCTTTCCAGGCCTTGAAAGTAGTAGTTCTGTTGCTGTTCATAGGAGGTCAGAAAGCTCTCGGATTTCAACAAAAATATCTTAATTTGTGAGCTAAAGATGAATGATGGTCTTACAGGTTTTATGACAGATTATGAATTTTTGAGTGAACTGTCCCTTTAAGGCAAGACACCCCGGGTGAATAGGTTATATATAATAATGTTAAAATAAAAGTATATGTGGTTCTTATCACCATATCTTCCCAGATAGATTACATGTCCTTTTGATATCAAATATATTTTAAAGATGGGACTTGGATAAATTAGGAAAGCTTGTCCTAACCCATATATACTCACAATAACAAAATAAATAAATAATAATAATATATATGTATATATATATATATATATATATATATATATATATATATATATATATATATATATATATATATATATATATATATATATATATATATATATATATATATATATATATATATATATATATATATATATATATAATTTTTTTTTGTTATTGTGAATTTTTTTATCATTCTGATTTTCTTTCTTGTAATTTCGACTCTGAAATCTGAGTTTATGCATCGATTCAAACATTTATTGCAATTCTAAGAAAAAAATCTGACATTTGCACAATTATGACATTTTCAGAATTCAGTCTTTACATCTTGTCTCTGCAGAAGAAAAAAAACAATCTAACTGCGACGACTTCTTGTTCTCAATTGCAATAAAAAAAAGAACTGTGAGTGAGAAAAGAACACATTTCAGTTGCCTTTGCTTTTTATGTTTTTAAATGAAATGTATGAAATCGGACAGATGATACGCGAACGTACCCCTGAGTGAAACTGTTTAGAATATAGATTAAAAGAGGATTAAAATGGTTAAAAGTTTGATGTATGCAAGTGCTGCTGAACTGAAGAAGCTGAGAAATGACATTGAAAGGTATGTATTGTAATTGAAAGCTTAAAATATAAATACATAATTTGCTTTTTTTTTTTTTTGCTGAGCTAGTCGCAAGGCTTTTTGACATTGAATGCTTACAAAAGGTGATGTACATCCTAGCCAAAATAAGGCTTAAAAAGCAGCTTTATTTTGCTTCCTACTGTTTGGGACGTCCTGCTTCAGCTCTGTCCGATGTGCTGACATCTCTAACAGAGCTCCTACATCAGTAAAAAGAAAAGTTCTTTATCGGCATCGAGGAATCCACGAAGAACCTTCAATGTCCATGGAATCTTTTAATTGCACAAAACTTTCTTTAAAGCGGAAAAAACATTCTTCTTCGTGTTTTTTAACTAAGAGCGACAAAGTTCTTTTAAGAACTGTTTACTTAAAGATTCTTATAGAACCCATGTTCTAAAACACGGGTTCTCAAAGTCTGCATTCAAATCTGAATTTTCACTAGTGTTAAAGGTCTAGACCCGAAACGAAACTTGGTTTTAGTAAACATATAGTACATAAGACACATAGCAAAAAATACACTATTTTTTAATGAATAAATAAAGTGCCCTTTGTATTTAAAATACATCAATAACAAGTACCAAAGTGGCTTAACACTTATGCAGTTTCTTAAGAGGTCGGCTGATAAAGGTTTTTCTCTGGCAGATGCTACTATTCAGAAATCAGGACAGCCAGTGACCGATATTAGATGCAGATTTTTTGGCTGACGTGTTTTATTTATTTATTATTATTATATTTTTTTGCCAAACACAAGATGGTAATAGTAGTAATTACTATGAATATATCTAGGGAAAATAATAGGTAGACGTTTAAATTATTTACTGTTTTCTGAGTATATGTCGGGCCTTTCGGAGAGAAGTCATCTTTGTAGATTAGGGTTTTAATGAAAGAGTTTCAGTTTGTTTTTTGTAATGTGCTCCTGTCCGAGACAAGAAGGCAGATGGCATTATTTTCTTTCTTTTAGAAAATCACAATTTTTGTTGATGTTGTCAGACACAAATAAAAGTAGTCCCTTTCAGTTTTGAATGTTGCATCACTCTTAGTGTAATTAGAGAAAATTACGGTGAAGGCTATTTTAAAAAAAAAATGTTAGCACAAATTTGGATATACCATCATATCGCACATTCATTATTACAGCGCTGGTTTAACAATTAAACATCGTTATATGCTTGAACTGAAGTGTATATTTTATTACATGGGATGATTTGAGAAGACTACACAGTTTATGATCAGCTCACTGTCTGCTCATTTGTTACTTTAAAAAATCAAAAAAATGCTCAAAGTTTTTATAACCGACCTGCCTTCGCTACAAAATGGCTTTCGTTAAATTAAACGAACGATTTACGAGTTCAACATGCGTTTGTCGAGGTAGGAAATATAATTAGTGCTTTTGAAGTGCAAAATGTGGGCGGGTTCGGATTGAATTCTCCACGGAGTCCGGACTTCGAGAAGCGCTGTTCCGTAGCATCACTGCAACAACAACAGCAACAACAAAAAAAAGGCTCAAAGTGTGGCGTGTACTGTATCTGCACCTGGCGAAAGCCTCGTCTGTGCGAGGTGTTGAACGAGGTGGCCCTCTGCTGATCATTCCAGACTTCTTCTGCAGTTTCCGTGACAACGATTTGGGATTCACGCGGTTTCCGAGAAGCTGCCCACAGCTATATGTTCTGATGAATGGAAGCTATGCTCTGAGCGACGTGGGCCCTCTATACCACCATATGCTTTCCAGAACGACGGGCCTCGAGGAAGACGAAGCATTGAATGGAATTGATCTCATGAGAATGACGTTAATTAGCTGACAAGACGTGCTATTTGGGGGGTAACGTTCAGTGAAGTATAGATTCATTCTTCATAGGAGAATGACACAGTGACCTATTTTGAAGTGTCTTTTTCTCAGTATGCTTCCTGCTTAGTTTGCACTGTGTAGACTTTCAGGACGAGAATACCTAGCTCTGTTCCAAACCCCTCGCTGTTTGCTGTCTAAACTATGCAGACATCATTTTTTAATTAGCGCCATCATATTTCTTCTCTAAAGACTTCTAGAAATCCTTGAGATAAGATGAAAAACTACAAAATGTTATATTTTAGCGAGACAGTGGATACTTTGTATAAGTTAAACAATTGAAAATTTACAATAACCGCTAAGCATGATTTTTAAATTGATTGATGATTTTCGATTTTCGTCAGAATTGGTTAGCATGGAAAACTTCTTTAAAAACTGCAGTTATTTCAAAACCTTTGTTATGTATATTTTCTTATATTTATTCGCACTCACATTCGTCTTAGTATCTTAAGAATGATTATCTTGTTTCAAGGACAAGCAGGTTTTTTATTTTTTACTTTAGAAAGACTTTTAAAGTAAAAGTACTTTTAAAACTTTGTATCAGAAGTTAGACAATGACTTATTATACCATAACAATAAGATATTAAATATAATAAGAACTAATAAAATACATAGCATATACAAACAGTTAAACGTTCAAGTTGCTGTAATATGGTATTTTTACTACTTTTATTATATATAGTATCACAAATAATTGTTTATCGTATTTAAGCTATTTTAATTAAATATAAGGTGGACAACTGTGGTTGTGTTTAATGCTTTGCTGTCTAATACAACTCATAATAGATATTTTTTGTAATTAAAAACTAAAAAAAAAAAACGATCCCAAGAATGATTTGGCTTTAAGCAGCTCATTTGGTCAGAAGATA
Source organism: Puntigrus tetrazona (assembly GCF_018831695.1). Lineage (NCBI taxonomy): Eukaryota > Metazoa > Chordata > Actinopteri > Cypriniformes > Cyprinidae > Puntigrus > Puntigrus tetrazona. The sequence goes on along the minus strand of NC_056714.1, from coordinate 19,160,319 downwards.
TTATCTAAAAAGCCCTCAAAAACTGTATATTCGGAAAAAAAGTCAGAAAGCATCTGTATGTGTGGTACGAGTTATATCTTTGGAATTAGCACACGCTCACCAATGTAGTCTATTTGTTTTTTGTGTTGCCTTGGGCATCCAAATTAATTGAAGAGTAAGTAATAAACAAGCACTTAAAGCTTTGGTTTAATTTTGGATGTTAATTGCAATTTACGTGCAGCAAATCACCACTGCAGTGCCAGTTCTGTGTGTGGTGAAATCTGAGAAGGTTTCTAAAAATCCAAGATCTCCAAGGTAGCTTCAGAAAAGAAAATCGCCCGAAAATGTCAGTTTGATGAAAATGTATTCTCCTCGGGCCGTCCAAGATTTAGGTGAGTTAGTTTTTTGTTTATTGCTACCGATTTTTGGTCCTCTTTAGTGAACGGGTGCCATTAAAAAGAGGATCCAAATCAAACATTATTATAATAATCCACACTACCATGAAAAACATGAGTCATTTATCCATATTAAAAAGAAGAATATGTTGGAGGATTTAGATTTTGATTGGTGATGGACTAGAGGAACCCATAATATGAATTATGGTCTGGCATTTTGTCCAGAAGCAATGGTTTAATGTTACAAACGCACACTTTTTCTTCTCACAAGATATTAAGTGATAGACTGGAGCTGAGTGAATTATTCATAGTGATGTTTTTATCAGCTGTTTGGACTCTCATTCTGACGGCACCCATTCACTGCAGAGGATCCATTGGTGAACAAGTGATGTTAAATCCCTTTAAACCTTTTCAATGAAGTCGCGTGCATTTTGGATGGCCTGAGAATATGTTTTCAGCAAATTCACATTTTTGAGCGAACTATTCCTTTAACATTATATACAATAATATCTAGGGTTTGATGTGAGACCAGATTTTTGTGTGAAAGCGTGTTAAATACCTATATCTAAAATAGAATTCGTTTGATAATTAAAAGAATAAATCCCTCAAAAATGATTTACTCAGCCTAATGTATTATATTTCGTCCTTCTGTTATTCATGAAGCCAAAATAACTGTTTGCGATGTGGATTTAATAGCATTTTCTCCGGTGGTAAGAATCCCCATTCACTTTAACGGTGTTGTAGAAGCAGCTTGGACGTTTTGAAGGTCTTTTTTCCAACGGCCAAGAAGAATATAATACAGATTTGGAACCACTTGAGGATGAGTAAATGATGACAAAATGTTCATTTTTTGGCTTTAAATAAATAATACCGTTAATAGTAATAGTTAAATTGAATTTCATAGTGCGTACTGTAAGAAATTACATCTTGACAAAAACCCAACTTGACAATACCCAGCACTGGCTATTATTATGAAAATAGTTCCAGGCTAAATGAATTACTGTGATGTGGCAAGATATATGGTCACATGAGAAAATGAGTCACATTAATGAATAAAATTCCCTTTATTTGGGATGGCGGAGCATATTGCTCTCAGCTAACTAACAGCGTGTGACTGGGCAAAGATTTTGAAACGAGGCATTAGTTAGTGTGTTATGCAGATGTCTTCATCAGCGTGCGTTATAGGAATACGCTTTTAAAGAGATCGTTTACACACAAATGACAGTCGCGTAATTCAAATCCACAGATTTAGTTTCTATAACAACGTCGAATGCAGCTATCAAGCTCTGAAAGGACAAAAATACACAGTGCATTACAAGTAGTAACCATACAGCTTATAAAGCATATTGAGAGTGGTATGAAAGTCATATGATTGAAATGTTTAAGTCGTGATTGCGCTCAGATAAAAAAAATCACCTTTTAACAGCAAGTTTGATGTCACTGACATAACTGTAATGTTTATGTAAAGTATCCAGTTTGTATATTATACAGTGCAAATGTTTTGGGCCGGAAAGATTTTTTTTCAGTAAGAAATTAATACGATTATTTAGCACGAATGCATAAAATGAATAAAAAAAATTACAATTTGTAAAGTTACGAAACATTTTAAATTAATGCTCTTCTTTTTTTTTTATTTTCTATTCATCAAGGAAAAAAAAAAAAAAAAAAAAAAGTTTCCACAGTATTTATCAGCACATCAACACTAATAATAAAAAATGTTTCGGCAAATTAGAATGATTTCTGAAGACTGGAGTAATGATGCCGAAAACTTTGCATCACAGGAATATATTACATTTTGAAATATATTAAAATACAAAACGTTGTAATAATATTTTACAATATTTTTACTGTATTTTTTTATTAAATAAATGCAGTCGTGAACCTGATCCCGAAAGGTTTTTAACTTGATGAACTGGGCTGGGTAGCAGGCAATGTTAGATTGGCTCCAAAAGCAGGAATCTGATTGGTTGCACGCTGTACATACCCATACGTATGGGGGAGTGGCTTGGCATGCAAATTCCACTCGCCAGTTTTCATTGGCCTTTTCTTAACCTCAGAGGTGATTGAGTTCCCAGGCAGGAGCCCACGATGTCAATCGACGTAACGTTGTAGTGACTGACTTGAAAGGGAAATTGAAAAAATGTTACTGTCCAAAACATTTGTATTTGTTGAACTATTCCTTTAATAAAATGATATTTATGTCTTCATTACACTCCAAGTATGAAGGTGCATATTAAATAGTTCACCAAGTACATTCGGTTCTTCTTTTCAAATCAGATTGCCTTTCTTTATGCTGAGCTCACGTCCATAATCTTACTGCTGATGTGATTTTTATGCGCTCAGAGTTCTGGGGTTGGTTAAAAACTAGTGCTACATAGTGCAATATCTGGTCAGAAACCTCTACTCTTACATTTGTACAGATTCTCCCGCTGATTGGCTTTCTGTCCCTCTTCCTGTTTCTAGCAAGACTTCATTTCATTTTCCAATATTTCATTTAATGAAAACATTTCTTTGTACCTGCGGGATGCCAAAGGCTAGTCTACAGTTTAGTCAGGCCTGTTCGCTTTTGTTCCCCCTTTCTTTCCCTGTTCCTCACACACATGTAACAATATGAGTTATTGATTCAGAACATAGGCAGCTTTTTTTCTGACAGAATGAACATCGTGTGGTCTTGAAGATGGAGTGGCACGAGGAATTTCTGGGTCATCACTGGACTGTAATGCTTAATAAATGCCATGCTTGCCCATATCCCCTGTGGCAGAGGGTGCACCTCTTCATATGCCTTCATGCCACAACGGAATTATTATATTCATGAGATGCGCGCACATAAACGCCACCACAATGTCATGTCAGATTTACTGTCTTCTGAGTTCAATTAGAGGAAGCCTTACTGGTATGGATTATAGTATGTTTTAAATATTGTGTGAACAGCTGATGAAGAATGAAATAGGACTTTATTAGATTCATATGTGAGTAAAAGTGCACAAGTTCTCATCATTGACTATTCTTGAGTATTAAAAAAATAACTGAATTAAAAGTTATAGCTTGGCCCATAAAATATAAATCAAAAATATAAAAAAAAGAAGAAGAAGAAGAAGAAGAAATAAATAATAAATTAATTCCAAAAAGTGCTAATATTTATTTGCATTGCAAAAAATATTTACATATATTATTTAGGATAACTGCAAAACTAATATTTAGAATTTTTATTTTGATATATTATTTTTTTCTATTATTAGTTGTAATTTTGTAATTTTTAAAGTAATAATCATGCCTTGATTTTTTTATATATTTGTAAATTATACACATATACATACTGGTAAACTGTAATCCCACACGGCTAGCGTTCTCACCTACCAACGTCCGCCTTCAGCAAATCAGTTAGGGCAAACGTCTCAAAGCAACATTAATATTCATGACCCAGGCTGCGTCTGGCACAGCCGCAGACAGAAAGTAAACTTCCCGAGGAGAGAATATGTGAACAACAGAAGAAAATGAAAGCCGTTTTGGACAAAAAAAATTTTATATTCACAGTTGCACAGTGTTTCAGGCTGAAATATTAAACTTTTATGTGAAAAGGAGTGACTGAGACTTTTACAACTGACACTGATTGGCGTATTTTTTCATTCACAGTTATTAATGGCTTCGCTTTGATTTAACAAGGAATGGCATATTTTTCTGGAATGTAGTGGAGTAAAAGTAAAATATTCTAAAAATGAAACTACTCTGATAAAGTGCAGATACTTGTATTTTAGTGCAGTAATGGAGCAAAAATACATTATTACTGCATTTTAGGCAGACAGATGATGGAAATGCCACCTTTATAAATTGTATAATTTTTGCATATTATTTGTAAATAGAGAGAATATTAAGCAGATGATAGATAGATAGATAGATAGATAGATCTTTTAGTTTATATGCTTCATCATATTTGCTTTTGTGATTTAAATTTCCAGAATGCATTAACTATGTTGAATATTTGAAAAATTCAATGAAACTTCCTGTAGAATTTGGCCATTTCTAATCAAATTAAAGCTCATCAATTGAAAGGAAGTCAGTTGTTGAATTTGTAATATTTTTTGCTAGATAATGAGCTCTTCGTCTCAGGATTTAACAGCTCTGTGCACGGCTCGACCTTCAGTGGTCTGCCACAGAGAGGACACCCGCTCTCTTTCTGTCTGCACGCTTGCCCTCGGACAGTTCAGACCTTCTTTTAATTTTTTTTTTTTTTAAATAGAAACCTTTCCAATGCGTCTGGCTCCTCTGACACATCTTCTGCTGTAAACTGTGAGACAACCTTTGAATGATTACAGATGCACCATATATTGATTACACGAAACTGACATCTGCGACTCCCCCCCCAAAGGCAGAGGTCACACAAGGCCACGCGATTCATTTTCAGTGCTGTTGTTTTTGCAGTTCTGCTCCAGTGCTATTGCCTCATATGTTCTGTCATATGAAATATGCAACAGGCATATCATGGTGCCAGTGTGTCCAGAGGCCAATGCGCTGGTATCTAGAGATCTACCACAAAAAATAATAACGCTGACTGGTATTGATTTATATGAATGATCACGCTGATTTTGTGGCATAGGATGCTGTAGATTCATTGTAAGATTATAAGTGATTACACACAGATGCGTCTTCCTTTAGACTTTGAATGCATCTTGTGAAAAATGTTTATGTTTGGTAATCAAGTAGTTCATTCAAGTCTAAATTTGTTTGCTGAATTTGTAACGGTGTAATACTGTATATAAGGAACCCACAATGAATGTGTTTGTGTCTGAAGGCCGGTGCTGTGCTTTTAGAGAACACGCCAGTCTCGTAGGTTCGCTCTTTGTCACGAGCAAGAAGTGCTGAATCGTCTTGATGACTTATCCGATGGCTCACATCGGCTGCTGCTGTAAATTTGACCTTCGTACTGAAAAATGAAGTTCTTCAAGTGCTCCGTTTTATTAGATAGCTACCGGTGTTCAATTAAAGGTCGTTGTCCTGAAAGAACTTAGGGGCAGCTCTTAAAATAGCTGCTCAGTGCTCTGTGAAGACTTGATGTCATGCGTGAGTTGATGCAGTAAGGTGATTTGTAACTTGCTAAATTTGCTACTAAGATTGCCAGTATGAGACATATTTTGTAAGATTAAAGTTTCTTTATTGTTATTTCTCCTGTGATAATAAATTTCACGTTTCTTATGGACCAAACAGTTAAAAGGCTCTATAACAGCAAACTAGCAGACTGTATAAGCATACAGTAGAATTCCATTAAACCATAGAGGAGCTGAAATAATTGATTTTTAAAAAATCTTCAAAAATGAATTTCAACTAGACAACATTTTTTTTTCCTGTCACCAAAAAGGAAGTACTTTGGTCATGAATCCTGTAAAATACCAGTTTACAGAACACATGTAAAAATGCCAAAGTGGGCTGTGTTGCTTTTTTTCTGTAGTCCTACATCCCAGGGTGTACAATTGAGTTAAGACGCAAGGGACATGTACCTACCAATATCCAGCAACTACTAAATTGTCCCTAACAGTATTTTTTTTTATCAAACAATTAAATATAGACGTATATAGCCCATATGTAACCATTGCTGGTGTAATTTCTGCCACATCTGAAATGGGTCATGCCATTGACATTACCTGAGAAGTTACACTAATATATCAGAAATGCTCTAGAAAAAAGTAGCATGTCCTTGAAACTGAGCTTTTCTAAACTCTGAATTGGTTTTACAAAATGATTCATGGTTTTGAAGTGTACCAATTGAGTCCTGTATTGTGAGTCAGTTAATTCAGACTTCGAAGTACGTATCGCAAATCATATAAATAAGATCTTTAGCGAGGGTTCACAAATCGCCAGGGACTGACGTAGAGAGGGGGATCCGGGAGTCCGTGGTGGAGCCAGATCGACCGAGGACTGAGGTTTATGCAGAGAGAAGGACGAGCCTGACAGAGTCGGAGGAACTAAGGGATAAGGCGTAGATGGAAGAGTGGAGTCCTCAGGTGGTGAATGGTTGAGTCGGAGGGATGAGTTAGTCCAGAGGAGCTGGTGGACTGATGGGCCATGGTGGATAGGAAGGAGCTAGGAGCCATAGTGGAGCCGAGGGGTTGAAGGGCCGAGGTAGAGTCCTGGAGACAAAGACGAGGAATTGTCCGGCCATGACTCCAACGGCGATTAAGAGGCCAGATGCAGAGATGAGGGAGACCCATGGTGAATCCAGCACACAAATGATGGGTTAAGGGTGAGCAGTGGCCAAGAGCCAGCGGTGGAGGAGACAGGAACATGTGGGAGGGTGGGCATTTGTAAATCTCCTTTGGCCTGAACTCCAGAGGATGCTTTCGTCAGTCGCATTGGGCTCTGGCTCTCCATCAGCGGTTAGCTCGGGCTTTAGTAGTGCACAGAGCATGTTTATTTGATTTAAATAGTACCTTTGAAGCGTATTCGTAAATTGTTATTGAGCTCGGGACCAACGATCAGGAGTACATACCAAAATAATTTAGATCAGAACTTTGGAGCAGGTTAGTTCATCTTTTCAGTTATATTAGAACTCTGGAGTGTATATTGTGAATTGTTTGATTTAGATGAAAATTTTGGACAGGGTTCGTTAATAACTATTAACTGTTTGTTATAATAAATAATAATAAATCAGCACAAATCACAAATGATTTTGCACATTTGTGAATTTTCTTCGGATTATTTTTTTTTTTACAGTAAAAACATCAAACCATTAATGCATAGTACAGTTATAAAAACAAAACAAAAGAGGGTATACACAAATACAAATGTAACCTTGGTTTTATTGTAAAGTGTAGTACAATGTTGTTATGTTTTTTTGTATAATACAATGGTCAATGGTTATTAAGCATTGTAACTTATGGTTAGTGTAGCAAAACCTCGGTTAATTTATGGTTTAACTACGGTAACCATGGTGATTAAAAACAATAACAATAATAAAAAGTAAACATGGTCAAGTAAAATCTGTAAAACCATGTTTTTTTTTGTAAGGGATGTGTTGCCAGGTTAACAAAAAAAGTAATACATTTACCTTAAGATGACACATAGGATAAACATATAGATGCAATTTGGATCTGCTTTTATGTATGTGAAATGTATCTAGAAGGAAACAAAAAAGTCTTAAGTTATATATTGCTAAATTCTCTTCTTTTTTGAATAGTCAAACAGTCCAGAGGAATCATCTTTAAAACTGTTACAATTAATGTCTGATAAATATACTAACATGCATAAACTATGAATAGATATAAATATGACATGAAACTGGTCAGAAGTCTATCATAAATGCAGAATTGTTGTGGTTGGATGGGGATAGGGAGTGCTGTCTACTGTTCTGTCCCCACCAATGTCAAAATGCAACCTACGCCCTTGCTACATCATACTACATTAATACGCTTGCTACGCACTCAGAATGATGCAGTGTCCCATTACAAAAAAGTACATACTTTACTGTTAGTGCATAGCATAAGCAGGCGAATTGGGCCGCAGCCTGCAGTCTCTCCAGCTGCCTTCCTCCATCATGGAGACTAGAGCCATTACTGCTCTAAATGATGATGTGCTCGCAGCACTGCGGCCCCGCTGGTGCAGATCCTTTCTGAGAGGGTGGGGAGTGGAAGGGCTGTCAGGGTACAGCTTGCCGCTTATATCTCCTTTCTTCAGAATCACTGTGCAAAAGGCTGCACGAGAATCGTCTCTCACACTCCGTCACTGCGGGTGTCAAGCGACATGCCAGAGCAGATTAATGCGTGTGGACGCGTGTGACAGTAATTGTGCGTGTGCATGCGTGCATAGCCGCGCGCGTTTGCGTGCGATCGTTACGTGTGCAAGTGCAAGGCGTCTGCGAGATGATGTCCCCGAACGTGCATTTGTGCGTTCACACGTGCATGTGCATTGCACTGCCAATTTACACAACAGTTTTGGCGCGGGGCCTAGCCAGGTGGCACTGTGCACGCTTCAAGTGCGTCCTCATTTCAGCATCATTCCTCTTGCTCAGACTGATGCCAGTTTTCTGCTGGTCTGTTTATCCTGCCTTATCTTGTCTGTCACATAAAACCTAAATGTCAACATGAAATCAAAGTTAAGCGTGTTTACTTTCATGTATGAATGTTACAGTGGTTTCTCTTTAGTTTTGGAACAGTTTATTTGTACTGTATTGGTCATTTGATAAGAGACTTTTTTTGCATAACAATATTAGATATTTAATTGCGCGTGCTTATTTTACCTATTTTGCCAGCATCTAATCTCTCTTAAAGTTAAAATAAAGTTAAATAAACAGATAATTGTAATCTTCAGCAAACTTCAAATTGCATATAATCATGTGAAGCTTAAATTCATAATTTTTTACTTAAATAAGAAAAATGTACAATAATCATTACAAATATTGTACTTATGCAATACAATGTCTAAACCAAATTAATAAATAAAAACTCCAAAAATATAAAGGTGTGTAGTATAGAGAGATACACAAAAGGGGCCTGATGAGCAAGTATGTAATAATATTTAGTTTATAAAAGTAGTATTTTAATTTTTTGTGTTACACATTTAACTTTCATTTTCAAGGACTCTTTTTGCAGGTTACATAGTTACCAATAGGGAGCGAAAAGTGGTTGTATTATGAGTTATTGAATGAATCACTGAATCATTTGTTCATGCGATTCATTTAAAAAGACTGAATCATCAAGGAACAAATAACTGTCTTTGTAAGTTGTTCTTTAAAACATTGACTCATTTGATTTACTCAAAAACATTCATCTGAGTGATTTATTAAATAATTAGTTAAAAAACTGATTCATTTAGGAGCTTTCATTTATGAGTGATTTGTTCTTTCTTTCACTCATCTGATTCATTTATTCAGGATCAAAACAAGTATATACATATATATATATATATATATATATATATATATATATATATATATATATATATATATATATATATATAACAGAATAAACAGATTCACTGTGGAACATTCATTGTGTTTTATTACATAATTCATTATCTGATTGATTTAAAACTAATCGAGGATTATTCATTTAGGAGTGATTCATCAATATTTCACTCATCGCTCATTTGATTGAAGCTAACACGGAATCAAGTTATTCATTAAATCGTTTTGCTCATCGTATTTGTTCAAAAATGATCTTCTGGGGAAAAAAAATAGAGGCTGCAAAGTATTTTAATAGCATTTGCTGGGTTATATCACTATTCACCATACTACTATACAGTTTACACTTTCATAAAAAAACATCAAAAAACAAGAAAGATTAGATGGAGATGGACATGTTCAAAATATTACTTTATGTAAAAACTAAAAACTCTCTTTGTAAGCGAGTCATTAAATAATTCACTCATCTGATTCATTCAAAAACAGAATTAAAGTACGTTAACTTCGTAGTGATTCATTAATCATTTGCTGATCTGATATGTATTTATTTAGGAACAAAACATGTAACTGTTTTTATAAGCAATTTATTTAATCATCTCACTCATCTGAATTATTCAAAACCTACTGATTCATTCAGTAAAGCCAGTGTGTAGCTCTGGGATGCACAATAATTCATTGTTTCATGATTCATTATTTAAAAGCAATATCACACTAGTAATCAAGCTGCAGGTCTGAATTTCAGCATGCTTATGAGTTTGCTTAAATATTTACCATTTATTATTGGCCGTAACTGAAATTCATGCTAGGCTAAAGTGGATTTTTCGAGTTATAGATGAGTTGTCTCCTGCAGGTGCCTCAAATCAGCTGTCGATTATGTCGAGTAGTTTAGTTCTAGCAGCCATTGTAATGCCTGTCATCATCTTCATTATCATTTCGTTTGCCTTGAACTGATTTCAAATGACAGTCACAGTCGCAGGCATTAGAACCATAAAGAAATGTGTGCAAATGTCAGGAGTAATAATGTCTTCTCCGTGTGGCTTAGCAAAGGTCAAGATCTGGTCTCTCTTTGGCCAAACGTCCACCTAGGAATTCATTCTGGTCATGCAAGCATCTGATTCCTTCTCCCTCGGAGCGATGGCATCAGTAGGGAGTTCGATTCGAGCCCCGAAGATGCACGAGGGCTGGACTGACATAAAAAAGTGGCCTTTGAGAGCAGCGGTAAAACTGGCTGAGGTGTTTAGTTGCGTGCTTGTCCCTTTGGCATTTTGCAGAGCTTGTTTGCCGTGATTCAAAACAAGTAGCAAATGCAGTCATGTCAGATTAGCCAGGGGAAAAAAAAGGCTCGTTACATAATCTAGCAATGTACCTTTTCAGAGAGAAAGAGATTACATTAGCGGTGCAACCATGACAGGGTGGAGGAAGAAAGAACACATAATGTTTGATGTATGAATGTAGTCTCCATATGAACAGTGTGTGTGGGCTCTGGGTTTCTGCATCAGCTCTCACAGCTGAAGGAGCGTCGATGCTAACAAACTTCAGCAGCAGTTGCTGTGTGTGCATATGAAAGAAACTGCAGATCTTTTTAATGTCTTAATTGTTTTTCTTAGAGCAAATAGACACTCTCCTAAGAAAAAGATCTTAGTAATCTTACTTATCCAACTGTGTACTACTGTACAGCACGTCAGCTCAAAAACCTACTGAATATGGTTCATTTTAATAAGTTAATGAAACAAATTATTTTATTTTATTTTATTTTATTGCCCAGTGCATTGTCTTGTTGTCTTCATTTTACTTGAAGCACAATAATCTCTTTTGCTCACCCAGGCTGAATTTATTTAATAAAAAATGCAGTAAAAACAGTAATATTGAGATATATTGTTACATTTGGATTTGTTTTCATGTGATGCAAAGATGAATCTTCAGTGTCACGTGATAACATTAAATAGTTCTACTATGATTTTAGGCGCTCAAGAAACATTTATTGTTACTATCGTTAGCGTCCAAAACAGCTGTGCTGCTTTTTATCAGTATATTTAATATACATGCATAATATGAATTTTTATAATTTTTGGAATAGAAGGTTTTAATCTAGTTCACCCCAAACTTTAGAACAATTGCACCCCTTTTTAAGTTAATATTTCACTAATTCACATGTTCATGCTTCTCTGATGTCACTTAATGGTCACATAACCTGCACATAAACAAATAAAATAATTTATTTTAATCTTATTTTTTTAATTTTTAATTTTCAATGTTTTGATTAGTATTTAAAGTAAGTGTTTTCACTATTATTTAAATGTTACATTTTTATGATTCATTTAATAATGTATTTCTTAAAAAAAAAATTGTAGAAACAAAGACAAAATTCAAGCATAAACATATTTAACGTCTTTGTGCTATCTTAAATTCTTTATTAATTTGATAGTTCTCTTAATTTCACACAATGTGTATTTTTGAAAGATTTTAAAGGTACGGTATATCCAAAAAATCCTGTTTGTACCCCATATTTTGAGAAACGTCTTTCTTTCCTTTAATTGAATTTAATGAGCACCAGACAGTGTTGTTTGGATGCATTCTGCAGAAAAAAAGAAATACGAATGATGAGTTATAAACAACAGAATCCTTTTCTTTTTTAGGTGGACTATCGGTTTAATGAGAAACATCTGAGGCAGAGCTGGTAACTGAGAACTCCATTAAGTCTCCCGAGATGTATAAGCGCAGTCTCTGAGCTATAAAATGTGAAGCTCTGTGTATAATTGTTCATTTCTCAGCGAGTGAGACGCACACACACAGTGCTGTAAGTGTTTGTGTGATGTGTGTCGGTGTTTGTTAAGTCTTGCCCGGCTGCTGTTTGGTGTTGATCCCAGTAGGTGGTAAACTGGGGGAGGTGGGTGGAACCGTTATTCATGAACTCTAGTGATGTAGAGTTCTCTCTTATACTCGCTTCACTGCTGGTTACCAGGATTCCACCGATGCAACGAATCATCTCACATCAAACCTGGAAAAAGCGCTGACATTTATTAATATAACACGATCGCGTTTTGCGCACCGGGCTGATACGAAAGCAAAGGTTGCTTTTTCAAAGCGGGAGACTAAATTGAGTCCTCGGTTATGAATTGGCTTTGTCTCAGGTTTTTATTTTAAATGTCTTTTATTTCTTCTGAATAGATACATTATGATATATTACAATAAAGCTTAATTTGTTAGTGCTCACATTTCAGTTTGAGAACCAATTCCAACTATTAATAAGACATATGCGTCAATAAAGTCCTAATAGAAAGGTTGGGGTTACGTTTAGGTGTCTAATGCAAAATAAGTCATTAATATGCTTTGTAAGTATTAATAAACAGCCAGTATGCTAGTGATGCATGTTAACAGGCAACTAGTTAATACTGAGAATTGGTTTTACCATAATAGTTACAAAGGTGAACAATACTTATACTGCGTACAACATTTATTAATGTTAAATTTAACATTTACTAACATTTATTTAGTTTAACAGTTTAAAATATTAATAAGTAATACATTGCAATAATTATTTTTATCTAGTAATGTTTACAGTATTGAAATGTATTTTCATGAATAGTTTTAATAAAATAAATATTATTTTATATTTCTATTTTCTATAAAATATAAGATAGATAATATATCAAATTTAGATCAAAATAAATCAATAATAATAATAATCATAATAATAAATAAATAATATTATTATAATTAATCTCTTTTACAAGTAATGTTTCATAATATGACTATAGTTATAGATATAGGGAAAATCTGATAAGAAATATTTTAAGAAGTATTTGCATACTTTACAAAATGTCTATATTTGTTCTTTTTTAATGTAATTTCTGTGCAAATTCCTGTATGTATAAATACTTTACATATGGAATGTATGTCTGAAATCACACACACACACACACACACACACACACACACACAGCTGTACTGTATACTCTTTTTTTTGGCTCTAGCTTTTTAGATTTGTGTCCTGAGAAAAAGACCAATGTGATCAATGTCTCAAACTCAAACCTAAGTGGACAGACTCTGCAGAGGTCTCCATTTGTTCTCAGTTTAACCTCATCGCTGTCTCTGAGAACCAACGGAGCGACCGGAGAGATCTCCTCTCTGATCTTTTTTTGCCACGGGCTGTTTCTTTAAAAGAGAAAACATCTCAGAAGGGAGTAATTGTAAGCTAACGAACACAGTCGGGCAAATTGAGGAGCTGAAAGAAAATGTGAAAGAGAAAAGAGACATTTGTACATTGAGCTTAGCCTAAGATCGCTGATGGTAACCATGGAAATAATTATAGTGCAGACAGACTGCTAGAGAGAAAGGAAAAGTGAAAGAGAGAGGGGAGGAATTTAGAAGAGGGACAGAAAGAAAAATGCATCTTTGAATCTTCAATCCTTCTGTAAGTTTTAACAAAACTCTGCACTATAAGTGGATTTTAAATTGGCTTAGATCACGTATAGCGTTCTATTAAATGCACAAACACTCGGGCTCTTGATATACGTTATTGATCAATCGTGGCTTTCTTGAGGTGGACATCCAATCATCGGGAGCTATGAGGTGTGCATCAGCTGTCTTTGCGAGCGTTAAGACGCCTCTCCGCTGGAGATGTGTCCAGCTCGGCCTCGTCTCGATGCTTCAACTTTAGAGCTTGCTGTCTTGAGCTTGCAAGCGGAAGCAGTCGTCATGGAAACACATGTCTTTATAACACGCTGATCATTTACACAGAGCACTTCGTTTGAAAATGACCGTTCTTGATTAAATCCGTCAAAAAGCCTCTTTCATGCAGTGTGGGTGTAATGTGTTGCAGTCCCTGTCAGCAATACAGTTGGATTTAATGCTACATCTAAAAGTTGATTAAACAAAGTTTAAGTAGAAACACATTTAAAATATTAGAGCAGGTTGTTTTATATATATATATATATATATATATATATATATATATATATATATATATATATATATATATATATATATATATTATGTATTTACACTCTCTGTTATATATATATATATATATATATATATATATATATATATATATATATATATATATATATATATATATATATAGTCTGTTTTATCTCAAAAAACTAAATAAAGTTTAAAACGACATAAGGTTAAATGATGACAAAAAATTCGACTTTTGGGTGATCTTTTCCTTTAAGGAGCGCCGTACTATCTATCACTGTTTCAAGCGATCAGAGTATAAGCCTGCCAGAATATAACAGGAACTTGAGGGTGGGCTCTTTTAACCAGAACCTCCCAGCAACCAGTCCGAGACTCAGAACACCCTGGCAACCGCATAGCAACACACTAAAATCCACTCCAAACACCTTGGCAACCGCGCAATGCTCCGACAACCACCCACAACACCCCCGCGGTCCAAATCCAACGCAAGAATCTTATAGTTATCGCAACTGCAACAGCGTTAAAAGCAACGACAGCAGCGAAAGCTAACGTGCAGCTCGTACTGTTCGCGCACTCGTGCTGTTTTAAACTACATTGTCATTTGTCTTCAGTTTGTGTAGTTGTGTAATTACACACATTCCTCCCACATAACCTGCCTCTCCACTCACCGGCTGCCTGTGAGCGTCACACACACACACACACACACACACACACACACACACACCAGCGCTTTGTGTGCGTGTGCGTGCGCGCGCGCGAGCGCGAGAGAGAAAAGAGACGGAGAGAAAGGGAGAGAGAGTTTGCCCCAGGCTTTTACATGAAGTTCTCTCCATCAAATCCCATCTCTCTCCCCCCCCAACCCCCTGTCCAGCTCAGCCCCTCTTCTCCTCTCCTCGAGTGAGCGAGAGCGCAGTAAAGAAAAGGACAATTGCAGGAAAGGATGCATCGCCCTGCTGCTGGTATTCCTGAGTGCGTGCCTGGAAACGAGCAAACCGGAATACAGCAAGAAAGACTTCCAGCTTCTCCTCAAGCGAAGGATTTTCATTTCGGGATGGCTCGCGCAAACGACCCGTCCGTTTAAATCGGAGCTTTTGACGCGTCGCGGTGTTGTGCGAGAATGAGCGTTTGAACTCCGTCGCGCGGGGAGGATTTTACGCGTCAGTGTCACTGGCAACTGGAGCTGCGGAGAAGTCTGGCTCCGTCACACGCGCGAGCTCGCGTCAGATGCCAGCGCTTTGCTGTCTATGGAAGCGTGCGCTTAGAATAAATGCCTTAGTCATGTGCGCGCATGCTCCGGAAAGTTCTCCCGTAGAGCGTTTTAAACGTTGACAGCTCGATTGCAACGCTAAACGACGCCCTAAAATAGCTGAAGTAAAACATGAGAGAGTTTCACCGCAGATCTGGTGTTGGTAACCGCAGTAAAGGCAGAAGGGAAGCGGCTCGTCGGTTCAGGGTCGTGCGTAAAGGCGCCGGCGAGCGTCGCCGGGACCCGGTGCTCTCCATCTGGCGCTCTGCTGCGAAACAGCCGCTGTCAGGGCTGGAGAGAGTGACTGAGGCGAGGTGGAGAAATGAGACACAACAATTCTAACAGTTAAACAATCGGAATTCGTCCTTTTATACGTATAGTGTGCAAATTGTTGATTGTAAATATTCGTTTTTAACTATTCTTGTAGGTAAAAAACATTTAGTTAGTCATAAATATAGTATTAGTGAAATACATGTATTAAAGTAAGCAAACCACTATTATATATAGGCTACATTTGATTGCAATAACCAGAGTTAATGCCTTTTTTTTCGAGATATATTTGCATTTGAAGATTAGAGTTATGGCATATTAGCCCAAAATGTTGCAGATTTGTAAATCGGCGTATATGAGATTGCTTAAAGGATCCTGGGCTTATTTAGTGGTCAGAAAGCACCAATGCCATATCTGAATGCAGAGTGCACATAGACACATGATTACAACCAAACATGGTGTGGGCATTCATCGTTCACTTGACCTTTAAAGGAACTCTTGACCTGCTTAGGGAACAGAATCGTTCACAAGTTAAACAGAAGCGAGTGACTTTAAAAAACCAAGACTGGATTACGATCGGAGATGGACAGTTTGGACATTTTGTCTTTCTTGGCGGCTTGAGATTAATCTTCTGGATCCTGGAAGGGAATAATTAAGGAGGAATAAGGGATTGCACAACCCCTTACGGTTGCATTCTGCTGTAGGTAGGAAGAACCTGCACATTACAGCTGGTTATCTGATTTTGTAACTGGGAAGGCACGGGGTCACGTCACGTATGGGGTCTTTTTGAATGAATTTAAACATTGACAAGTACTTTTAAAAGCCGACTTTAAGATAAAATGCGTTGCAAATGGTCAGGTGCATCAAATGTATGACCTCATAGGCTTTTTGTGCTCGTAAAAATGCATTACGAACCTTTTTACTGTTCTGCATTTGAACTGTACAATGCTGCATAGACCTCCAGCCGTTTGATTCATGCATATCTACTGTGTTTTAGTCCGTAGAACTGTTTGGAATGCTGTTTCGTGATGTTTCACTGAAAAGAGTGTAAGGTAGCTATAAAAAACACCCACTGCTGCAGGAGAAAAATCCTTGAAACTGACAATAGAAAGAAGAAATGCACAGAAGTCCTTTGGCAATTTGTCTCCGGGTTTTGCAGGCATCACTTTTTTTCTTTGGCAGCTTCAAAAGATCTAAAAACGATAAAAAAGGTTTCTTAGAAACGCTATTTAATAAACATGAAGTATTTTTATTGTACTGGAGACACCAAATAAACTGGACAGGTAATCAAGTCAGACAGGTTTCCCCGGACACTCCCATTTGTCAAATATAGCGATAGCCCCGCCTCTAAACTCACACCATTGGTCGAGCCAATGTTACTGTATCAAACTTGCTTATTTAGCCTGCCGGTAGTTACTGTTACTACACCATCTCTACATTCAAAAGTAGCCATCAGGATTATTATTTGTTATAATAAATGTAAATAATAATAATTTAGTTTAACTTGTGGTACTTCAAATACTAACTGAATGGTTGCTATATATAAAATATAATTTTTCATTCATGTAAATATTAGTAATGTATGATGTAATGTGTAATAGTAATTGTTTCAGTAAAATAGTTTGCTAGAAGGTATTCTAAACTAAAACTATTTTTAGCATTTCACCATAATTCAAATGTTGCGTTGACCAATCAGCATCCGGATCTGTGATTTTTGTGTTATATTAATTTAAATAAAATTAATAAACACTTATTTGATTTCAGCTGGGAAACTTATCTCATATTAATTGATTTAATTGAACTTAATCTATGCAGCTCACTACATAAAACGAGGCTGTTACCAAAAGTTTGGCTAAAATGAAAACAAAAACGGAAACAATAACAATAAAGCGATCAGAAACACTGTTTCAACGACTCTAAACTAATTCTATTACTTGCAGCACAGGTGGTTCCATTACTTACAGCTGTCTGTGCATACTGAAATAAAAGTATGTGAAAAATTGCATCTTTAAAAATAATTCTCAATAAGGCTTCGTTTCAAATAAAATAGTTTTCATTCCTTTGTTTTGTTCGAGCCCCGTGCAGCATTACAAATCCGATTTAGGCGTAAAAATCGATCCTCCAACCAACCCCGCACGTATCAATCAGAGGCTGAGCAGTTATTATTATTATTTTTTTTCATTAGTTTCACTTTTTATCATGTTTGCTCCCCCCTCCCCTCCCTGTCTCTCTCTCTTCCGTTCTGTCTCTCTCAAAGGGACTGAAGCTTGAAGCTGTTTCCACCCACACACTTCAGCTCTGGCTTTCAGCTTGACATCAGATTTACATTGAGAATAAAAAGTGCACGCACACACACACACACACACACGCACGCTCTCACCCACACATGCACGTACTTGTACACACCTATGTTGGGAGGAATATTAAAGTGCATTATTCTGTGATAGAAAATATGTCCTCTTATGCTGGAGATGCAGAACAGGGGCTTATTTTAGCAACCGTTGTGTTTGATGACAGACAGTGCCTGTTTGAACTCTGTTGAGACGCGACTTGTCGTGTTTCGTCCGTTCGGGGCGTCTTGTGACATGCGTGTTCACATGCGTGCGAGTCTGTGTTCCATCACTTCAGTGTTTCATCATGTTAGTCAAATGTAAGGTACTAGAAAATGTTGCCATGGCAACCAAATAAAGAGCCTGGATTTGGATCAAAAAGGACAGAGGGAGAAATTGAAATAAATGGACGTATCGTGCCCGCTTTACTTTGGCTTTCAGTTTGGCGTAATTAAAAGGAATAGTGACCTCTGGCCTGCGATCAGGTTCAGTCCATTAAGTCTTGCGGTTCTTGAAGGGCGTGAGCATTAATTCGTGTTTTAAATGCTCTCTCCGTCTCAGACACATTAGAGTGAATTATAGTTTATTTTCGTACCGTGTGACAATTCATATCGGGAACTCGAAATTGATTTGCAGTTAAGTAAATGTATTTGCTGAATCATTTGTTAAACCTGTCTTGCTCTGACATATTGCACACAGTCAAAGTTTTCCATTGTCATATATAATTTTAGAAAAATACAATGCTAATGAATGACTAATGACACACACATATATAAATATTATTTATTATGTATTATATTATATATAAATATATTACATACAAGTGTCTGTGTGTGTGTGTATATATATATATATATATATATATATATATATATATATATATATATATATGAATAATAAAATATTTTAAAATTTTTTTTTTTTAAATGTAATTTTTATCCATATAGTACTGCTCTTCAGAAGTGACAGAAAATACTGTTTGTGTAAGACAAATTAAATACAGTTTACCTGTATTTTTATATTTTAAAATTTTTTATTGATTCATCTTGTTTCCTTTTAAATTATCATTGAATGTTTAACCCTTTTTAATAGCTTTGTTCCCGAAACTGTAATTTTAAAATATTTGTGTTGTAAATAAAATATAAACATCTTTTGTGTAAAATATCCCACTTAGGACAGTACTAAAAAAAATATATATATATATATATATATATATATATATATGTATTTTTTGTTCTAGTGCTTAGTTTAACTTGCTTTTTAAGCAATAAAGTATAACATTTTTATAATCTGAATATATAGCTAATGAATTTTGTTGGATACTTGTATCACAATATAGCAAAATATTTACTGTTAAATGGATAGTTCACCCCCCAAAAAAACATGTGTGTGTTTCTTTGTTATGTTGCACACAAAAGAACATGTTTTGAAAAATGTTGGTAATCAAACAGTTGACGGTAGCCATTGGCTTACACAGGTATGGGAAAAAAGGCTATGGAACTACTGTGAAAGTCAATGGTGTTAGTTATATAACAGTAGGGATGTGAACTGTAGAAAACATAGTCATTCTGTTTCACATTTATATTGCACTTAATAGTTTTTTTTTTCTTGTATTACTGAAAAAAAAGGACAGTGTTTAAAAAAACTGTATTACATTAATTCTGAATTCAACAGAGCAATCACAACAAATCAGAACAAAGTTATACAATTCTTCAAAGTGTCGCAGTCGTCATGGAAACACGTCTTTATAACATGCTGATCGTTTCATCTAAAAAAAAAAAGACCATTCTTTATCAAAAAGCCTCTTTCATACAATGTGGGTGTGATTCGTTAAAGACTCCATTAATAATGTCGCTCCGTGGGTTTTAGTGCTAGTTTGCTTCTGAAAGTTGATTAAGGATGTGTTTTTGAAAATAAATTCATGTTTTTTGTTCGGCGAGGGAAAATTAAAATCATCAAAGTGTCGGTAAAGACTTTTATAACGGTGCAAAACATTTCTGTTTTGAATAAATGTTCGTCAGAACTTAAAAGTATCTGACAATTACTTTCAGTGCTGATAATAATAATAATAATAATAATAATAATAATAATAATAAAGTTAATTTAATGCGTTTAATTTCTTTTTTTCAGTAAGTGTGTAACTTTCTTTTAAATAGTTTTTACTGTTTTGCCGGGTTCTGTCTGTAAAGTGCAATACATCATGCAAAATGATAATTACTCGCATTGTTTCAAAGTAATAAAAAAGAAGATACTTGCTGTTTGTCACGACAACGAACCTGTTCCTGGAAGCGAAACCCATAAAAACGACTCGCTTACAATATTGCAAGATTGCCAAACGCAGTCAAGAGACAGCGTGACCAAGAAGAGAGGCCTCGGATGAATCGATATGTAAAATATGTTTGACTATAACTGACGTGTTACATAATAAGGACTGTACAATCGGCTCAGTCGAGGCCCGGGAATCGGGAGGGAGAACATCAGATCAGGAGGAGAGATTTCGAGATTTGAGCTCTGACGTTTAGGCTCGCGGAAGAGACGGGGAAAAAGTGATGAGATTGAAAGCGCACTGGGAATGAATGCGAGAGGTGAGGAGAAGGAAAATGCTCTCGTGAAAAAGAGAGAGGCAGAGAGATGGATAAATACACTGTTTGATTTATGTAAAAGAGTTGCGTGGGTGCAAGGCGAGAGAACTGTACGGCTGTGTTAGTGTGTGTGTGTGTGTGTGTGTGTGTGTGTGTGAGATCGAGAGGGAGAGACAGATTGCATTGGCTGGAGAGACGGTGGGTATTTACACTCAGATTTATGAGAGGGTTATCACAGCAGCGAGCAGGAGAGACGGATGGTTTGATGGCGGAGGACTGCTTCTTTCAGCCTGTTCCCCTCCCAGCACCTCCACGTTCATTAAACCGTCCATTCATTTGTTTCCGTTGGTCTTATTATAATGACTTAACGTTCCTGAGCAATAGTCTTGTCTGCAGCTCTGCCAATGACTGCGCTTCTGTATCCGGCGCTCACTCAAGGACGCTAGTCAATAAGCACTTTGTTTGCAAGTGCCTGTCTCTTGTGCCGGCAGTTAGGCTGTTTTATTTCCCATTGTTTTGCCATTTTCCTTACCGCTTATGTAATTTTCATGGTCCAAAATTAACTTTTTGCCACGTCTGCCGAAAGAGCGGTTTAATTGAACATTTACTAGCCATAAATATTACTTACTGGGCATGGAATTGCTTTGTACGATCTTTTTTTTAAATTAATAAAATATATATTTTAGATGAAATATGTATTCATAAATGAAACATATTTATTCATTTAATTTAAAAGCTTCATTTTTTTTAAAAAGAAATTCCTACTTTCATTCATCAGGGACATTAAACTTGATCAAAAGGGGTTTCTTTTTTTAATTTCTAAGATTTCTATGCAGCAGCGCATTAGTTTTCAGGCAGATTATCATAATCGATTGATTTCAGAAAGTCACCTGATTCTGAAGACTTTAACGATGCTGAAAATCCAGCTTTGCATTATAAGAATAAATTACATTTGAAAAATAGTACGGTAGAAAACAGTTATTTTAAATTTTAATATTATTCAAAATGTTTACTGTTGTTCTTGTAGTCTTCATCAAATAAATTTTGATTATATATATATATATATATATATATATATATATATATATATATATATATATATATATATATATATATATATATATATATTTAGATATATATATATATATATATATATATATATATATATATATATATACACAATAGAAACTGTTTTCTCTGTTCCACAACCGACTATTACGTAGTAAACTAAGTAAACAAATTAAATAAATAAAATAGAAATGCTGTACACAGCACACATAGATAAACAATAAATAGCCTGTTGCATAATACTATGAATAGTTTTTATATTGAATGAATTATGTTTATATTCGCTGACATTTCTTTTGCTAAATTGGCCATTTTAGATGGATTGATGCTTGTTGAAATGCATTATGGGATTGCCTTTAGCACAACAGCCAAAAGAAGGTATTTTACCTTTTGGAACAGCCTTTTGCGTTGGGAAAGCTGCCTACATTGGCAGTCCACTTGGTTTTGGGACAGAGCCATAGTGTCACTCGCAGCATCATATATGAGACGAGCCAGACTCCGTCTTTCACTGAAATGCAGCCTGGCACAAAAACATAAAGAAAAGCCACATTGATTCTTTTGCTCATATTGTTGTTTTGGTGGCTTAATGCAACAAACGTATGACAAAATATCCTAAATATCTTTTCCATTACAAAATTTCCACTAAAAAGTTGTTCAAATGAACGTGATTCACGATATCAATTGTTAAATGTCAGCCTGTCATTTTTAATTTGATTTCAGATGCATTGTGTTTCAAAATGGCTTGTAACTGACAAGTAACTCAAGCAACTTTTACTCAGATTTGGCAGTTTTTCTTTTGATACTGCATGATGGTATGAACCCCATTAATCATTAACAGGTGTATTTATCACCCATCATCTATTCAATCCATATCTGAAAGTATAAAGCAAACAGTGCTCTGATGATCATTAGAATATAATAACTTTATGTCATGTGAATGAACCACTTTTTTAAATACATCTGTCAAATTTTTTTTGTGGTGGTGGATACGCAAATTCACTGAAATTAAATTAATTATTATTTTTCACAATTATTAGTTTAATAAATTTACTATTTTGATTATTACTGCTTGTGAATATGATTTCATTTTCATTTTAGTAAAAAAAATTCTTAATTTGTACTGTGCTCTTATTTCAATTCATTTTTATATTTTTATTTGTCTTTCCTTTATATTATTTTTACTTTTAGTAAATTTGTTCTCTCAAGAACTTTCGAACTTACTGCCAAGGCAGTGTTTTTCTTTTTTTAGTTTATGCTTTTAAGGTAAAGTTTTATTTTATTTAATTTTATTTGAAATATGCATTTGTAGGAGTTTCCCTTTCAGATGCAAAATGAATAGGAGGACAGTATTAAAAAGAATCACGCAGCTCGATTTACTAATGTTTACGCTCGTTGAATTACTGGTATTCGCACCCAAAAAAAGCATGTCTTACACTATTTTGCCGTTGAAATGGCTGCATTCGTTGTTGCGAACGTATCTTTAGATTGCGTTGGCCAATATGGACATGAGATGTTGTGTTTGTGCATTGTCCCACATTTTCCAACCATTTTGGAGTTAGGCTTTCACGCTGCTTTGCCCTGTACTGACCCTGACTGGATGAAAAATCATCAGACTGACTTTCTCGACCTCGAATCAGGTTCAAAACTCGTTGTCCAGCCGTTTGTTGCGTTATCTGCCGCCGGTTGTGATCCGTTGCTCTGGCTCTCTCTTGCAGACCACGCTCGGCTCCGGCGGAAGAGCATCGCCACCGGGAAGCAGCCAAGCATGGAGATCCCACCCACTGCCCCCCCACAACCCTTCCGACAATCCGTGAGTACCCCGCCGACCCGTCCCGGATCCCTGTCTCCCTCCCTGTCCCTGTCGCTCCCGTTCGCACCTCTGTCCCTGTCTCCCTCCGCCGGCCCGTCCTCTACGCAGTCCCAGAAGAGAGTCAGCACCCCTCCGCTCCCCCGCTCCCTGCCTCTCTCCCCGAGCGTCTCTCTGACTCTCCCTCCCTCCGTCCCGCTCTCTCATTGGGCTGCTGGTGAGTGGAAGGTTGCGGGTTCTAATCCAGGGACCGGACCCGGTGTGGCGGCTCTGCCCTCTCTCGAGGTAGGTGATGGAACAGCCGAGCTGGGCTTGCGCTGTGGGTTCGAGCGGCTCGGAGGTGTTAGACAAACAGTTAGTCACGCAGGAAGCAAACATGTTCATCTGTTCCCTAGCCAATGATTGAGTCATTATGTCTGAGTTCGTCAGATTGGACGGCCAATTTCTTTGCCATAAACCAGCGGAGACCTTTTCGTCTATTTAATAATAGGATGCGTGTGAAGACTTTTTAGCGTTCCGGTTCAATTCAAGCGTTCAGGGATTTAAGCAGCTTGAAAAATAATTGAAGCGATAGTTCAACCAAAAATTAAAATTCTGTTGTCATTTGCTCACCCTTAAAGGAACGCGCGAATGGGCTCATTTTCCAACTAGAGTTAAACAGTGGACTTTTACTGTTTTTTTTAATGCATTTAGCTGATCTCCGGGTCTGGCGCTAACACTTTTACCTGTAGCTTAGCATAGATCATTGAATCAGATTAGGCTGTTAGCGTCACGCTCAAAAATGACAAAGAATTTCAATATTTTTCCTGTTTAGTCCTGTTTTATAGTTATATAGTGTACTAAAGCCGACGTAAGATGAAAAGTTGAGATTTTCTAGGTTGATATAACTAGGAACTATAGTCTCATTCTGGCGTAATAATCAAGGAACTTTGCTGCTGTACAATGGCTGCAGCAGGCGTAGTGATATATATATATATATATGGGTTTTTTGGGAGGTGATGCTAATGGTCTAATCAGATTTAATGATCTATGCTAAGCTATGCTAAAAGTGCTACCGCCAGACACAGAGATGGGCTTAAAGGGGGGAGTTTATTTTCAAAAAAAGTGGCGTGTTCAAATTGGTTTGCATTTCTAATTTCTGTTGAACACAGAAAGAATGCTGGTAACCAAATAGTTGACGGTAGCCATTGATGTCCATTTTATCTTCACTTTTGAATGATCTGTCCTTTAAAACTGTAAAAAAAGTGACTACAGATTGTGCTGAAATATAATTGTTTCTTTTCTGGTGATAAATTAATGTAGACCCTTTTGTCTTCATAAAGTTGTATAACCATGAAGATCTTTATTTAGGTTTAGTGTCCCTGTGTAGTTCAAGTGTTCAGGGATTTAAGCAGCTTGGAAAATATTTAAAGGGATAGATGTAAAACTAATACGTTTTAGCAGCATGAAAAGTTTTCTTAAAACTAAAAAGAATATAAATGTGCCATCGCAAGTACAGTTTCTGCCGAAATACCCCTCTTTTTCTTTTGTGATGAACTCATTTAGACCTTTCTGTGTGTGTAAACAGTTTTTTTTTTTGGTTTAATGTCCCTGATTGCTTTGAATGCTCAGAGATTGGAGTGCCATGAGAAATATTTAGAACTGAAAATAATAAAACTGAAACACCGCAGCATATATCAGTTATGTTAAAATAATTATTTTGGACACGATTATCTATAACTGCCCCTTTTTATAGAAATACTGGTTAAAAATAGCATTTTACTGCAACAATATTATCAATATTTTTAATTATATCAAGGTTGCTATAAAACAAAGATAGTCTTTCCACTCAATAATTTTTTTTATGTGCTGTGTGTATTATTTACTAGCAATTTCTGAGGCAAAATTGTTTCATTGCAAATTATATCCTGCACTATTTTTTAGTGTATTGAAAATGAAAGTCACACAAATCAATTCAAAGCATTTTCTTTGAATAAATAACGTTAATTTCTAATCACTGTTTTGTTGCGTATTGGCCATAGTCAAGAGTCCATCTGTTATTTTCTGCCTCCAGATATAGCTATTCAATGTTGTTGTTTTTTTCATTTGCTAGATAACAATTGTAATATTTCATAAAACAAGTTGTCCTGTTACTTAGAAATGTAACAGCGCAGCTCTCTAAAGCAGAGAATTGAAGCAGCATTCATTTCTGTCAAACAAACAGTGCAGGATAAGTGCCAAGTTAAAAAAAAAAAGTGCTTGTTCAAGTGTGAGCGACAGTAATATTGATGCTTACCATAGCATAATACTAATGACTGTATTAGCGTAACAGTTTGGTCAAAACTCTAGTTGCTGTGGTATTTTTTTGTCAGCAAATGGCTTTGTCAGTAAATGAAAGGCATTCCAGTGACGTTACACTGCAATACATGCTTTACATGCTTAATATTTTATTGGTTATCAGAGCTTTAATTTAGTTAAGGATGCATGGATGCATTTCTTAAAGTCTCGTTTTAATAAGCTATTCTAACTTTCACGGAGACACAAGACCACAAAGAGTCTGAATATCAGTCCTTTCTGAAATTAATCGAAATTCTGCTTTAGAAACACAGAGCTCATTTGGGACCGCAGAACTGACTTGATTTGCATTTCCCGAAGGAAATAACAGTTCTTGCAAGGCAGTGAACTTTTGGGCGAGTTTTAAGCTTTGGACCTGCTCAAATGAAATTTTCAAAATGTAATCTGTTTCTTTGTAAGTTTACAAAAACTAAAAATAGCGCACCTGAGGATGAAACGAGGCTGGATGACAATATGAGATGTGGTTTGGGCTGATTTCAATTGTACAAGTTTGATAGTGAGGGTTACTCGTTTGAAATGAGCCGCCTAGCCTGAACGTTTGAGGGATATCAATACACTGCTGCCTTGAAAAAACTATAATCATCACGGAGGAGAGGAGTTTTCACAGCTTCATTTGCTGTGTCTAAACATCCTTCTGTTGATGGGTTGTGTCTTTTCAGGTTCTATCTGAGATTGCACGTCTTATGAAAGATCTGACGTTTTTTTTTACTCTGCTGTGGCGTGAACCTCTTGCCTGCTGTTGCCAGTCTGTTCTTACTGTAGGCGTCAGGAAATATTTATGAAGCAACACTTCCCACTATTGGTTGAGTGTGGATAGTGCAACAGTGCTGGAGTGTTTTGAAGTGTTTTGAAAATCATTTCAATCAGTTACACCACATTTTTAAATTTGCTTATATAATTAGTATTAGAATTCTGTTAATTAATAAAAAAAAAAAAAATATATATATATATATATATATATATATATATATATATATATATATATATATTTTTTTTTTTACATATGCTCATTAAAAGTTACAATACTTTCTATTATTAATATCAAACACATATTCAAATAAAATATTCTTTTATAGACATAAACACACACACACTTTTTAAAATGTATCCAGTTTGTCTTTTTATTATAATAAACATTAAGCAAAGTTATGTTATAATTAAAATTAACATTATATTAAAATTATTAATGTTAAAATAGATTAATAATAAAATAGCACTTATTTTAAAATTTTAATAATCAATGTATTTTTACTTTTAATATAATAATAAATGTTATAATTATTTTATAATAGTTTATATATAATATTTATATATGCATCCTTCTTTAAAAAATGTTTTTAATATTTTTATATATTTTTATTGCATTTTTAAAAATAGCTAATCAAAAAGATATTTTTTCCAAAATTGTTTATTGTTTATTTTGTGTCTAATTTGATATAGACGGTTGGGATAAAGATAAAGCATGCATTTCTTCAATATTATTATAATACTTTATCTTTAAAGTATTTGATATAACGTCCTGTACAATGTGTTTCGAATGGTTTATATAGCAGTAAAAATCGCTTCATGGGGGAAAATGTTCCAGTGTTTATGTTTTCAAGCGTCTGACTATGCAATTAAAATGCTCATAATCATGCATATTAATTCAAAGTCTGCTCTTTTTCTCAGAGTTTCCTCAGTAGAAGACTGAAGGGGTCCATTAAACGGGCCAAGAGCCAGCCCAAACTGGACCGAACCAGCAGCTTCCGCCACATGATCCTCCCTCGTTTCCGCAGCGCCGACCAAGACCGGTACCGTCCTAACTCTTCCACCCATAACCAGTGCTGTGTCATGATATTCCACTTCAAAGCCTCTTTGATGCGAACGGGTACAGTTCGCCAACAAATTATAATTCTCTCATCATTTACTCACCCTCAAGTCGTTCCAAACCTGCGTGAGCTTCTTTCTTATTTGTTAGACTTTTCCCTACTACGGAAGTCTACTATTTATCAACATGAAGATGAGTAAAGAATGAAAGAATGTGTAAAAAAACAGACTGCTCTTTTTCAGTGGTTTACGGTGAATTATTCTATTCTGTTCGCACCAGAAAAACATCATTAAAAAGTTCAATAACTAGCGCATGGTCGCTTTATACGGTGGGAGAAACACT
The DNA here is from genome assembly GCF_018831695.1 of Puntigrus tetrazona. Classification (NCBI taxonomy): domain Eukaryota; kingdom Metazoa; phylum Chordata; class Actinopteri; order Cypriniformes; family Cyprinidae; genus Puntigrus; species Puntigrus tetrazona. The sequence goes on along the minus strand of NC_056714.1, from coordinate 19,132,346 downwards.
GAAATTTAAGCCCTCGTTCGCGTATATAGTGAAGGAGTCGTTCTGTGTTTCATAAAAGAATTAAAAGATTGGAATAAAACAGAGGTCAACAAGTCATCATTTTTAGATGAACCCTCCAATTCAATATCTCTCAATCTGGAACGTTCTCTAGTTCCTTATTATCCCTCTTCAAGCCTCCCGACAGGTGCCGAGATGCCCCCGTCATGGTTTATTCATTCATTTATTCATGCTCAGAGCTCTACGCTCACCCGCGGTCAGCCTGTGGTCTTCCAGAAAAAGGCAGGTAGTGGTTTTTGAAGTTCTTGCACAGTTTGGACAGGGGAGCTTTAGCGATGTTTCCTTTTCAAAGAGGGCGTTTTCTCCGCGTTGCAGCTTTGAAATGAAGGCCGTGCTGCCGACCGCTTTGAGTAATTCAAACAGACAACTCCACTTTCATATAATCGTTTGATTCAGCCCTTAACTGGAACGGCGGTGAGCCGGATTGTCGCGTGATGCGCAAATGGAGTCTAACAGCTGGAGCGACAGCGTGTGGCGCAGAATTTCGTCTCAGAGAAAGACGGCGTTTCTTATGCTGTTTTTCATTTCGGGATGTAATTCTGATAAAATCCACCCGATCTCAAAGAGAACGGACGGTCAGGATGATTTAAATATGACACAAATACGCTATGCCAGTAATTACGTGCTGGAATTTGGCGTAGAAAACTCAATTATCTTTAGATTCGACCGGCCTCGTCCCCGAAAGCTTGTTTGTGTAGACGTGAATGGGATATCTTCATCATTTCTTCACCCTTGTGTCGTTCCAAACCCAAAATGAGGATTTTTGGAAAACGTCCAAGTGGTTCTTTTCCATGCATGTAAAAGTTAATGGTGATTTATCCTGTCAGGGTGCATAAAAGATAAAAAGCTCCATTAAAGTGACTCATATGATAGTTTTGTATAAAAAAAAGACTGAAACCTAAGTCTTTGTTCGCCTCGGTTTCTAAATAGTGTTCCAAGAAGAATAAGCCCACTTTTCTTTCCTGCAGCCCGCTCTTGAGTCTCCTTACCTGCTTAAAAGCCAAACATAAAAGGAGTCTGTTATGTTAAAAAAATAAAAAATCATAAAATCAAGCGCACCCTGCTAATCCGTTTGACTTTTTTTCTTGAATGTTCACTTATTATTTTGCGATGTAATTTGATTGCCTTTTAAATGGCAATACAATACAAAAAATAAATAAATAAATGAAAAATAAATATTTATTTAAAAGTAAAATTTTAATTCTGTTTGATCAGAATACACAGAATAAATAAATATTTTTGGAGAAAAATAATGTGATATAATACAAAATGCTATAAATATTACAAAAAGGTATTTGATTTTTAAATATATATATTATATGATATAATTTATTATTGTGATGGCAAAGCTGAATTTCAATCTTTTCTTACAATCCTTCAGAAACCATTCTAATGATGATTTGCTGATCAAGAATTATGTCTTATTATTATCAATAAAACAGTTGAGCTACTTTAGCTTTTGTATACTTAAAAAAGAGATTATTTATTTGAAATATAAATCTATTATAACACTATACACATCTGTCACAATTCATCAATTTAATGCATCCTTGCTAAATAAACGTATCTTTTTCAAATAAATATTTTTTCTTCTTCTGTGGTATAGATGGATGGGTTGATGGATAGACAGACAGACACGTAGACAGTCCTCTTTGTTACATGCCTGGTTTTCAGTCCTTCGTTCGGTCTGTCCGTCTTTGTCTTCCTCCTTTCAGTTCCCACGGTTTACGTAACATTTTGATTTCCACTGAGAAGTCTCTCGCTGTCTCACTACTCTCACTGTCTCTCTCTCTCTCTCTCTCTCTCCCTCTCCCCCTCCCTCCTCCACTCGCTCTATCATTTCTTTCATTCTGACTCACTCCTTTGGGTCTATTTTTATACCTTCCATCTCTTTCTCTCTCTCTCTCTCTCCCACACTGTATGTACTTAACGCTGTGAGGCTGAATGTATACATATACAGTGAGTCTCAGAAGACGCAGGGGAAGCGATACATCACTAGTAGGGATCTAACAATTTATCATATTACATTTTCTCTTGATATTTATATAATCGTACTTGGCGATAAGCTTGTCTATCTTCTCTTCAGCTCTTTCAAGCGTTTGTGGCTGTAGCGAGTGTGTGTGTGTGTGTGTGTGAGTGTGTGGGGGTGGATGGGTGGTTGGATGCAGGTACAGAGAGGTAAATGTGTATGTCGTTATGCTCATATTTGTGCTGAGACTTATTAGAAATTATATGCATGCACGCAAGTAAAACTTTTTTGAACGTATTAAGGGTTGAATTCACTAAACTATACACTAAACACCAGGGTTTTGTGCGTGTTATTTAACTTGGGTCCTGTTTACTAATTAACCCCAATTCAGCTTAACCACCATTTTAGTCATTAACAAACTTCCTTTCTTGTAAATTAAGTTTATTTTAAATGGCATACGTACTTTGTTCCAAAAATGTTACTACTCTGTCCCAAAAAAAAAAATTTTGTTAATCATTGTAGCATTATATATCCAAAGTTGAGCTGCATTGTAGCATTATATATCCAAGTTGCAACATAGTTAAGCTTACTTTTTTCCTTTTTCAACTCTCATTTTAGATTATTTTCACATTATTTTAGTGCATTTTTTTAACATTAAACTGTTGGAAAGCAAGTGGAATCAGATTTTTTTTTCTTTTTTTGATGATGTGAAGCAGCATTTTCCATACTGGCGTTGTATCGTTGTGCTCACTTTCAGCATTTTAAAATGGCAATGTGCTAATTATTAAGTTAAATTGCGTTAGGATTGGTGATAGACGCAGATGTTGAAAAGTTGAGTTGTGTAGTATCAGATGAAGTACTGACCTCGTCGTGTAAGCTCAACCTCTTCTCTCTCAGACCTGCTGTTCTTCCCTCACAGGACTCGTCTGATGCAGAGCTTCAAAGAATCACACTCCCATGAGTCTTTGCTGTCTCCCAGCAGCGCAGCCGAGGCCTTGGATTTGACACTTGATGAAGATGCGATCATCAAGCCTGTTCACTCCAGTATACTGGGACAGGAGTACTGTTTTGAGGTGATCTACAGCACACTAGTTCAGACTAACAAGCTCCATGATCTTTACAGAATCCATCTATCTATTCACCATTCATCCATCCATCCATCCATTCATCCATCCATCTATCTATCTATTCATCCATCCACCTCTATCTATCTATCTATTATCTCTCATCTATCTATCCACCCACCACACATCCATCCATCCATCCATCCACCTCTATCTATCTATCTATCTATCTATCTATCTATCTATCTATCTATCTATCTATCTATCTATCTATCCACCACATCCATCCATCCATCCATCCATCTATCTATCCACCTCCATCCATCTATATCTATCTATCTATCTATCTATCTATCTATCTATCTATCTATCTATCTATCTATCTATCTATCTATCTATCTATCTATCTATCTGTCCATCCATCCTATCTATCTATCTATCCATCTATCTCTATCTATCCATCCTATCTATCTCTATCTATCTATCTATCTATCTATCTATCTATCTATCTATCTATCCACCCATCTATCTATCTATCTATCTATCTATCTATCTATCTATCTATCTATCTATCTATCCATCCATCCATCCATCCATCCATCCATCTATCTATCTATCAGTCTGTCTTTCATTCTGTAAAATGAAGAACAATGAATGAAATGTATAAATGTTCTGTCAGTTTGACTTGGCGCCACCAGTGGCGTAGAAATCACAAATTTCATCTTAAATCATTAAATGCATGACTGTATTAACTCCAGTGCCCTGTGGAATTTTGTTGCTCTTTCTTATCATTGTAATTACGCTGATGGTTGAAATAGTGAAACTCATTATTCCTTTCCTCAGGTGATAACTGCTTCAGGAACAAAGTGTTTTGCCTGTCGGTCGGCTGCGGAGCGAGACAAATGGATAGAGAATCTGCAGAGAGCTGTCAAACCAAACAAAGTAAGTGTAAAGAAGAAAAAGAAAAGTGGAGCTCTCTTCTTCCATGACTGCATCAGTCTACTCCAGTAACAACCACTCCTGTCATTTCCATCTTCACACTCATTTTAACTTCTACTGCTATTTGTGGGAATCCTGAATGAACTCGAAAAGGCTTCCTGTGATGTCCTGCCTTATAATGAAATAAATGCTTTCTTTTTTTTTTAATCTAAGCTTAGATAATACTTATCTCAAAGGCCAGTGCAGAATCCTGGATTTCCCTGCAGACGTGTGTTGGCTGTGTTTGTGGTGAGGGTTCTGAATGGGTGGGCTTTAGATAGAGAGCGCTGTGGATTGACTCGTCCAGATGTTCAGGCAGCGGGAGTTTGGGCTGAATCGTGTTGCGTGGAGAACATGACACGGGCGTCCAAAAATGATCAGCACGCTCAATCTCGCAACAGATGTATTGTCAATATTACAATAAATGAGGACAGATCAAGGGTGTTCATTAGTTTGCATTATTAGCTGATTGGTTGAAGAAGTTTCTGAAAAAACACAGATGTGCGTCACTGATTGAAGCACTCAATGATAAAAAAGAATTATATGAGCATAGGTTACCATGATAATACCATGATACTGCTCATGTACCATAGGAATAACTTTTTTTTTTTTTTTTTTTTAGATTTCCATACCATAGTATTACCATGCGCCGGTATTTATCAGTCCAACAGAAAACTAAATTGTGTTCATAAGGTACATTGTGAGGTTAATAAAAAGTATATATGGGTAAACTAGATATCCCCAAACAGTACTTTTTATTTGTTAAATATTAAGACAATATTATTAATATTATTATTATTATTATTATTTCTACTATTATCTATCTATCTATCTATATACTACTACTACATTAATAATGTAGTGTTAATATAAATATATATATTTTTATATGAATGTAATGTAAATTATAAATTATTATTATTATTATTATTATTATTATAGGATAGATAGAAATTCAGATCATATATAAATATACACCAAAATGTATATTTATTATATTGTTATATTTTGATGTTAATTATTATTCATAGTTACAATAATTCAGTTATTTGCTATTTATTTTAGAAAGTACAGAATTTAAAAATGTTTTCAGCTGTATTTTCTGTAAATCTGTTCAGTGAATTGACGTCAGTGTTTTTTTCCTGTTAATCTTACAAAACGTACATGTTTACCACTTCTAAGCATGTAAAAACAGAACAAGCTATGATTGGTCGGTTTATGTCAGTCTGCCTTTGTATCTTTGAAGAACCTCTGTATATGAATACGGTGTATGAATACACTCAGTAACACGGTATATATCAGAATACCGTAGCATTACCCTCTGAAACCATGACTGTTGCATGTTATCGTCACTTTATGTTTTCATGAAAGGAAATCTGTTTTTCAGGGTATATTTAGTGGGTCTATGATTGCCAGTGGAAAGTGGCATTTTGATGGTTCTAATGAGTCATCGTTCTGTGAGAGCATCCAGCACTTTAGACACACGCTGTAGGTGTTGGACGAACAGTAGTTCAAATCATTAAACCACCGCAGTCTCTGCTGTCTGTCTGCATGCTCGACGACGCATTTGAAGATCCGCAAACCCTCTCACCTCCCTCACCTACAGTTTATGTGATGCAAATGTGACTGCGTTGGCTTTAGCGGCTGTGTTTCCCACACTCAGGACAACAGTCGACGCGTCGACAACGTTCTGAAGCTGTGGATCATCGAGGCCCGTGAACTCCCGCCCAAAAAGCGCTATTATTGTGAACTGTGCTTGGATGACATGCTTTACGCTCGCACCACCAGCAAACCCCGAACCGATACCGTCTTCTGGGGTGAGCACTTCGAGTTCAACAACCTGCCAGCTGTCCGCAACCTCCGCCTTCACCTTTACAAAGAGACGGACAAGAAAAGACGCAAGGTAGAAGACCACCTCGCGTTCTTTTGCTAGACGTTGCACTCTAAATTAAGACTTCAAGGCTGGAGGAGATATATGTGTGCACATCAAATCAAATTTGGTTAAAAAAAATATGCGCGTAAATATAAAATATAGGTAACACTTCATTTTAAGGTGTCTTTGTTACATGTGTACTTACTGTTATAAATAATAAATAAATTACACGTAATTACGTGCAAGTAACACTAAACCAAGCCCAAATCCTCCTAACACTTATCATATAGTAAGTAAATGTAGTTTATTAATATTAAATACATTTTTAATTATTATTGATATACATTTAAAATTAACCTGCAATAAGGACACCTTAAAATAAGGTTAAACCAAAACACTGTAACAGTTATATTTATTAGATATTATAAAATATTATAGTTATAGACAAAAATGTATATAAAGCAATATTTGTAATGTTTTTAATGAACTTAATTAATGAACTTAAAAGTTAACAGACAAAACATATAAATATATGACTATATGTATATTTAACATAATATAACATAACCTTGTAATATAACATTTTCACTTTTAACATTTTAATTATAACACACACATTTTTCTGTTTATACTCATTTTGAGGTTATTACATTTTTAAATTACATTTTTACATATTTTACATCAAATGTATTTTTATAATAATAGTATGTAGCATATACAAATTAACTATTATTTTAAAGTATAAAAAATATTTTATGCTAATGTAAATGTTTTATGCGTATATATAATGAATAATTACATACTATATATTTTACAACATATATACAGTATATGCACATATTTATTTCAGATTTATATAAACAGTTTTTTATATATATATATATATATATATATATATATATATATATATATATATATATATATATATATATATATAATTTATCAATTAATTATTTTAAATTAAAGTGTGTATATAAAAATATGTTATGAGTACACAAATAAGCGAAAAACTGATACCAAATAATGCCTCAAGGCCATTGTCATTTAAAAATATGCCGAAGAGATATTGTGATATTCCTCTTGGTCATTACAGGAGAAGAGCACATACCTGGGCTTGGTCAGCATTCCCATTTCCAGCATCACTGGTCGTCAGTTTGTGGAGCAATGGTACCCCGTCATTCAGCCCAGCGTCCTGGCCAAGGGTGGAGGTGTCGGAGGGGGCAAGATCATCAACGCATCCCTGCGGCTCAAGTCTCGCTTTCAGACCATGAGCATCCTGCCCATGGAGCTGTACAAAGAGTTCGCAGAGTATGTGACCAACAACTACCGAACGCTGTGTGCCGTCCTGGAGCCGCTGCTGAGTGTCAAGAGCAAAGAGGAAGTGGCCTGTGCTCTGGTGCACATCCTGCAGAGCACAGGGAAGGCCAAGGTACCGCTTTCAATGATCAGCTCCCTAACCGGACAGCGTTTGAAGACATCGTATAAATGCGCTTTTGATGTAAATTGGGCGAGAAGAGAATCCCAGAACGTAAAAAATAGTTATATATACTTTCAAAAAGTTATTTTCAGCTACCGATTAGATTTTTTCTGCTCCATGTAAAAGATTTCTTTTCCGTTTAATTCCATAAATCAGAAAGAAACTAACAGCAGACTGCTAATGACCTGCTAATGTTCGATTTAATTGTGAAAATGATTGATAAATAAACTATAGAGTAGTCATTTGCCTAATTATTGTAATTTTATGTTTGCATTTTGGAGAATCAAAAAGCGTGTGCGACATATTGCCATGTTTACATCTATAAAATTGGAGAAAATGCAGAAAAATATAACATGGACCTGCTAATATTTCATTTAATACTAAAAACTAATACTAAAACAATATTGTAATTAAAAATAGACTGTTTTATCTAATATTTTGGATGTATTATTTGTGTGGCACAAAGTATTATTTATATATTATTATCTTATTTTTGTGTATATATATATATATATATATATATATATATATATATACTTTTTATTTTTATAAATTAATATTACATTTTATTTTTGTTTTATTCATTTATGTATTTTTGTCAATTTATTGTTTTTCGTAAAAATATTTTCTTATACTTTATTTTATTATTAGTTGCATTCTTTCTTTCAGTTTTAACAATATCGATATTTCAACGTAAAATGCAGTTTAATAGCTATCACACTCGTTTTTTTATTTTTTTTTTTTACCTTCATTTCAATTACCAAAGCAGCTTTAAACAGTTTAAGTTTTTCTTAACAATAACAAGAACGTTGTTGCTGTTTATCGCCCCATTGCTGTCATCACGACTTTCTTCATACGTCGACCGTAGACAACAAGGCAGCTCGCTATTTTTAACGATACGTAGGTAATTGTGAAATGATTGCGGATGTCTCTTCTTTTGCTCTGCGCCAGGATTTTCTGTCAGACATGGCGATGTGTGAGGTGGACCGATTCATTGACCGAGAGCACCTGATCTTCAGAGAGAACACCCTGGCCACCAAAGCCATAGAAGAGTACCTCAAACTCATCGGACACAAGTACCTCAAAGACGTTTTAGGTGAGGCTTCCTCGGATAGTTTGGAGAGTTGTGGTGGTTTGCCGTGGTGTGCTGCGCTCTCACACATCAACGCTCTCGTCTGGATTCAGGTGATTTTATCCGGGCGCTGTACGAGTCAGAGGAGAACTGTGAAGTCGACCCAATGAGGACCCCTCCTTCTGTGCTGCCTGAACATCAAGCCAACCTCCGGATGTGCTGTGAGCTCGCTCTCTGCAAAATCGTCAACTCCCATTGGTTAGTTACGGAGCTGACACAGACCGTCCTTCCATGCAGTGTTTTTAATTAATGCACCAAAATGTTGGGAAAAAAATTGCTATGTGTACTCAGCTATTTCAACCGGTGGATTTATGCTGCTTTTTAAGAGTTTGGAATAATTAAAAGATGCATTAAATTGATCATTTAAAAACAAACGAACAAATAAATAAGTGAATAAATATTTAATTACGCGCACCAAACCACTGGATAGTGGAAATTATACATTTAATTGTGTTATTTATTATATTTTTACAGCATGTGAGTTTGAGAACAACTTTTTAAAGATAGCTATGATTATCTCTTTTAAAATTTTTCTTAAGATTGCATGATGGAATTTTGGGAAATATTGAGAAAAACAAATTGATAAAAATTCGCATGATTTCTCTTTATCTTCTGCCAAATTTTTTCACATCTTGTACATAAAGGAGTAGTGAAAATACAATATCGCACCGATGTCTTTAATCTAAATGGAAATCTTCTGTATTATTTGTTTCTCCAAGTGCGTTTCCGAGAGAACTGAAAGAGGTGTTTGCGTCGTGGCGCGTTCGATGTGCTGAGAGGGGAAGAGAAGACATCGCCGATCGACTGATCAGTGGTTCCCTCTTCCTGCGCTTCCTGTGTCCAGCCGTCATGTCACCCTCCTTATTCAACCTCACCCAGGAGTACCCCGATGAGCAGACTTCACGCACACTCACCCTCATAGCCAAAGTTGTGCAGAACCTTGCAAACTTCTCAAAGTCAGTACACACTAACTTTATTACCATATCATCATTTTCTGCAGGTCTTTTCAGCAGGGTGACCATTCTGATTATATTTGGATCATATTGGTTTAATTTAATTTAATTTAATTTAATTTAATTTAATTTAATTTAATTTAATTTAATTTAATTAGTAATTTAATTTAATTTAATTTTAGTTTAATTTCATTTTCATTTTTCTCCTACTTCTAATTTGAAATGTATGATTTATTGATACCATTTTATTTCTATTATTTTTTGTTTTATTTTTCCATCATAATTATTTCTGATAATTATTTTTTTAATGTACATTTTCTAAAACGCAGAACGGTCAACAGATTTTTTCTTTTATTATTTTTCTTTTCTTTTGTTTTATTTTTCCTTTATTTTTTAAATTTTGGGCCTTCAATATTTTCAATATTTTCCCTATTTCGATTTATGGATTATATTTGCCATCAACTACAGCTCAATTAAAATTCATCATAAAAATGATAACGATGAAATATATTGAGTTTTTGGTGTTACATTCATTCAGACAAATAAACAAATGTTAGATTTATTTAGACAAATAAAGTTCAAAGACTGTAACAGCCACAGTTTTAATACCGTTTGCATCCCTAATTGTGATCATGAAATTTGTGCTCTAAATTGTATTCTTCCATCCAAACCAACATATGAGTTAAGTGTGTTCAAGGACAAGATGGTGACCTCTCCTTACCCCCATAATTAAACCCAGTTTTATGATGTTTGGGCTGTCAGCCCGGATCGTTAACCATTGAGCTATAACTGTGCAGCCGTTATAAAGATCATTCACATTATCATCATTATCATTGTCGTAATATTCAAAGCTGAGCATCGAAACCCAGTGTCCTCACCGGTTCCTCGCCGTGTTCCAGGTTTGGCAGTAAGGAGGAGTACATGTGCTTTATGAATGAGTTTCTGGAGATGGAGTGGGGCTCCATGCAGCAGTTCCTGTACGAGATCTCCAATCTGGACAGCGTGAGCAACGCAGTTGCTTTCGAGGGCTACATCGACTTGGGAAGGGAGCTCTCGATCCTGCACAGTCTGCTGTGGGAAGTCATGGCCCAGCTAAGCAAGGTAGATGCTGTTTGATAATCTAGATGAAGACGAGTGTGATTGTCTACTTAAGTTTGCGATCGGTCATCAGTCTGGTCTCCTCCCGGTCTGTTTTTTACCGTGCCAAAGGATGCTATCATCAAACTTGGACCATTGCCCCGCCTTCTAAATGACATCAGCATGGCCCTTCGTAACCCTCACCTCCAGCGACAGCCAAGCCATCAGATGGACAAACCGCCTCCAGAGAGACAGACAGACAGGCTGCTCTCCAGGCCCAGCTTCAACAGAGGTGTCTCGTCTGAGTTCCAGAACCTCATGATGAGGGACCTCAACAGGTACGCAGCTCTACAGATACTTTCTAAATCCTAGTGAGCTCTTTGTTTTTAGGCACTTGGATTGAGGTGCAATGGGTGCATGCTTTTTTTTTGCTTTCTATTTCTAAACCATTTTATTCTATTTTACAGAGTACAATCATTCATTTTAGTTTTAGTACATTTACTATATAAAAGACAATTTCATTTAGGAAACATGTTGTCTTTAATAACATTGCATTTGTATGAAATAATGAAAAAACTATACAATAATTTTAAATATTGTATTTAAAAATGGGCAAGGGTATAAATTTAATGTACATACATTTCATTTACATTTTTATTTTAGTTTATTTTATTTAGTTAACTTTAGTGGCCCATTATTTAATTGTGAATTTTCATTTGTATTTTTAAGATGAATCATAAAAAGATTGATAAATGAATAACATTCTTAAATATGATCTTTAGAAAATATTAAATTAATATATTAATATTATATTGATATTCTTTTTCTTGCTGGTTTAATTTAATTTAATTTAATTTAATTTAATTTAATTTAATTTTTACATACAACTAAAACCATGTTTTTTAATTACTCAAAACAGAATAAACTTAATAGCTTGAAGTATAAAAAAAACTAAAACTAAATTAATTAAAACCAACAAACATTAATATTAACATGAATAAATATTAATAAATTCTACATTAAAGATACACTATAAACATGTAAAAAAACACAACAAAATGACTTAAACTTTTACTACGATTAAGCTGAAAGAAAAAAAAGGCTAATTAAAAATGTTAACACACTAATATTATATCAATGATAGTAAAATAAAAAGTTTATTTTATTAATGAATGAAAAAACATAGACTAAAAATCATATGGCTCGCTAGGTTTTGGAAGTAGGAACTGAGTTTAAGTGAATGTCTTAAGGAACATGTGGATGTGATTTTTTTCTGTGATTTATCTTACATAGTTCAGTTGAGATCACTCGCCTACCCTCTCCGACCTCTGCCATGTCCAGCGGCGCTGCCCCTCAGTCCCGGGCCGGGATGGGGGGCTTCGCGGATCGCGATCATCCTCACCGAGCCTCATCTAAAGACGTTTTCTATGTCGCCCGTCCCCCGCTGGCCCGCTCCAGTCCAGCGTACTGTACTAGCAGTTCTGATATCACTGATCCGGACCCAAAGGTAAGTCCCACAGGGCAGTGCTTCTGATAGGGTTGGGGGTGCCCCTTTTATTTAGAAATCTTTGATGACTATGGTCGGTGCTGTCTGGTCCTAGTTCTCATGTGAATAACAGCTCGCTCCCTAGCACACGTTTCACCAGCAAATCTGAGGGTTGGCTTTGTTCCTGTGGGAGAAGGAAGCGCCACTGACCTGCTTACTGCAGAGTCAAATACCATCCAAGCATGGAAAGAGAGCTACGAGATGATGTGGGTGCAGTCAATACTTACGATAGAGATTCTTTACCTTAATCTTGCATCACCATTTAGGATTCAGGGTCCTGACATAAAAGCAGCAGTTCACCCAAAAATGAGAATTCTGTGAGTATTTACTGCAAAATTGCAATTTGTGCATTTTTTGTAGCGACCAATGCTGTTAAAAAAAGCACTATAAAGGTAGTCCATTTTATTTATGCACTATTTTCCAGATCTTCTTAAAATTTATGGTTATCAGGTTGAATTAAAAAATAAATAAATAATTAAATGCCTTGTTACGTTTTGCCTCACAGTGTCATTTTAGTTTGTTTTTTTTTTATTGTAGGTTTATTTGTTTTTATTTAAAGGTACTTTAGCATTAAAATGTCAGATTTTGTTACAAATGTTTCGAATTCAGTTAAATTACATTTTCTCATATAAAAATTGTTTGAAATTACTTATTGTAAAAATTATATTGCATTATTTAAATATTATAATGTATAATATGTTCTGTTTGAAAAATTATATTATATAATTCTATTTTACATTAATACAACTTTTGAAGAACATTTGTTGTCTTTTTAAGATGCTGTAAATATCATCTAAAGTAATGTTAGTAAATATTAAAGTATAATCAGCAAATTATCTATAACTTTTTTTCATGGGAAATATTTTACACAAACAATAAAAACAATGAAACAAAACATTTAAATGTAAATGAATGGCTTTAATTATATTTTTATGGTGATTTAAGTCAAATGAACTACCTTTATGGTGTCTTTAAAACATTTTTTAAATTCAGTTGTCTTAAAAGATTATGCTAATTATTTGTTAACACTGTTGAAATATTTCATCAATTATATATTATTACTAGGACAGTCGGTTGTCTTCTTTATTTTAATTCTGATCTAATTCTTTTCTAATACGTTATAGATTTAATGTCAAGCAAATTATAAGCTATCGTTAGTCATTTTTATGTAATTGTTTTGTTTGGAATTATTTTACTCATTTTATTTAAATGAGCCATTAAAAAAATCTATTTGAGTATTACATTTTAGAGTGTTTTTTGTGTAAATTTTCTATACTGCTGTATATAAAATGTATTATATTTTATGCTGTATATTTGCATTAGTGTCAATCGATTAATAATGAGTGTGTACTGTGTATATATATATATATATATATATATATATATATATATATATATATATATATATATATATATATATATATATATATATATATATATATATATATATATATATATATATATATTGCAACATTGAAGTAGATCAAAAAGGGAATACATTATATATATATATATATATATGCATGTGTTTGTATATATATATATATATATATATATATATATATATATATATATATATATATATATATATTTTTTTTTTTTTGGATACAAACACATGCATTTATTTATTTTAAAAAAGGTTTTATATGAAATATATTTATATATAATACAATAATATAAATATATAAAGGTAAATACATTTAAATATTTTACAATAAAATTAACTATGTGTGTGTACTTATATATACATAAGTACACAGTACACACATATATTATGTAAACAAAAACTTATTTTATATGCAATTAATCGTTTAAGTGCACTAATTTATGCAATCAGAAAAACCCTGCTTTTTTATGCATTAAAATCAAAGGAATATAATATGGCAGCATGGTTTGACTGAGTTGTGTTTTCAATGACATGAGTAAATAATGACAGAAATTTCATTTTTGGGTGAATGACTCGTTTTAACCCTCAATATAATACACACACGTTGTCAAGTCACGTCCGTAACCGGCCTCACCCGCTGCGCACGGCGGGTATCTGCAGCGCTCTCGTCCATAGGTTCTGCTGTAGGTGTTAATGAAAATGTTTCTATGATGGACCTCCAGGACTCAAGAATGAACAGCGTCTCTAACCTGCAGTCTATGGGGGACATGCTCAACTCTTCCCAGGCCTCGATTGCCGGCCTCGGCAGCTACGGTGGGCTCGCGGGCTTGGGAGGAGGCCTCGGTGGCCAGCTGCGCGCCGGAGGGCGTATGTCGGCCGGATCCGGAGGTTCCAGCATGTCCGGGGGTCTGAGGTTGAGCCAGCTGAGCCAGATGGGGACCACCACCGACTCTCTGTCCCAGCAGCAGCAGCAGCAAGCCGCCGCTCTCCGCTACCCCCTCTCCTTCCAGAACCCCCTCTTCCACCTGGCTGCTGACGGCCCTCAGCTTCACCACCAGCACAGTCGAGCTCAACCCCCTCCTCCTCTCCTGCTGGCCCCGGAGCCGGATGCCTCTCACCCCACTTACATCCCGCAGTTCGCCCACGGCGGCTTCTCCCGCAGCGAGGACCTCTCCACCCTCAGACCCGGCCCTCATCTGGGTCAGCCGAGCATCATTCACTCGCACAGCTACAGCGACGACTACAGCCGCCATAACCAGAGCGAATACGGCCGACGTCAGATCTCCATGCACATGCAGGTATTTCCTCGAGCACTTCTAATGGCCATTTTAATCCTAAAAGGTTAGTTCACCCAAAAATGAAAACTAAAATTAGTGTACTCGCCCTCAGTGCAGCATAGGTGGAAATGACTTTCTTCTTTCAGACAAATCCAATCGGAGTTATATTAAAACTCATCCTTGCTTTTCCAAGCTTTATAATGCCATGGGCAGGTGTTCTTGTTCAACAGTTCAAAAGTAGTGCATCATCCATGTTTAAACGCAAACATAGAAGCACAATGGATAAAACAAAACAAAACTGCGGTCACGAATTGGAAAATGAGGATTTCTAAGGAAAAATGTTGGAGGATTTGAGTATAAGCCAAGAGGAGATTGGTTTTCCTTTGTAAAATAAGGACGCTTTGCTTTTCTTTGCTCTTGCAAACAAACGCTGGTTATTGTTTTTTGTACAAAACCACGGCGATTCACGACAGGAGGCCTTTATTCACCCCAGGATCTGTTTGAAGCATGTTTTATTATGGATAGATGCACTTTATCTGACTTTTTTTCAAACTGATGAA